>NC_061509.1:124995195-125182397 GCF_022539505.1 Lolium rigidum | reverse complement strand
GAATCCTTCATCGAAACCGCTTGTCAACACCTTCTCGCTCCTCGTTGGGTTCGACACTCTTATTTATCGAAAGTACTACGATACACCCCCTATACTTGTGGGTCATCACCGAACAAAAGACACTCGACAATATATTCTCAGAGAGCATCCGCCGCGGTAAAAACTCCGAATGTCGTTACTTGTAAAAGAGTCACGAAGGTAAGACCCCATGATCCGTCCTACGTGGCGTGGCATCACACACGTAATGCGCTCTCCCACTTTATCCACATCAACGGATGTGAAGAAATAAACCCAGCGGACGCGTTGGGTGCTCGATAGCTTGACTGGAATTCAGTTTTCGGTAAGTCCTAAAGCGACACGATCTGAGTTACGCTAGTATCCCAGGTTCGAGTCCAGAGAATCGAACTTGAAGAAGGTTTATACAGATTTCCACAAGTGCATTAACTGGTACCCGAGCTTTGGACGAACCAGCCCTATTTACCAATATCCCCGTGCAATATAGAAGTCGAGCAAAATATACTATTTCCATGAACTCGAAATATTTGGAAAAGAAAGAAATGAAGTATGGAGATTTCACCCGATTTCATCTTACTCTGCGACTCGAATAAATATAGCAAAGATGTTTACCCAAAGCTTCGGGTTTATAAAGAAAAATATATATCAAAATAAGACAAGATAGAAAAATAGTTTACTCGACCAGAGCTTCGTATTTCATTTTGCAGGTAAATAAATCAAGGTTTTTAGACTCAACTCGACCCTACGACTCGAGTGGAGCCTACTCCCATCGGGGCACATGGATTTCATCAAGTCCTCCAACAGGAGTCGATAAAAAGAGGGGCTGCGCCCAGAAATATAGTCAAGATCTTCATCGAGTAGTACAACTTGAGTCTATACCCAGGTGCAAACACCTGCCCATAGACTCGGGGGCTACTCCCATCGTGAGCGCTGGCCGCACACCCGATAGAAAAATAACTTCGAGAATCGTCGACATCATCTACGCTACACGTGCTCTACGATATGTGGAACTACAACCACAATAATCAATGTAAAGCTGAAAAACCGATCAAAGTTGTCAAGAGCTGGTTCTAGACTAGACTGTACTAGAGACGCGAGCCTAGGACACAGAGAAATTCACGTTGGTAAAAGGATGATAAATAGCACCGGATCAAAAATAAACTGCACGCACTGGATAGACAACGGTACTGCAAAAGTTTATGACCGACAGAATTGCTGTCGCGTGTCAATCAAAAGGAGGCTGATGCGACCCTCACTGCTACGTAAAGTGAGCGGCCAAAGAGCTGCAGAAAACTTTACTAATTCCAGACAGAACTTCAATACAATGGCTTTCAAGTCAAACCGACCGACCAGATTTTCTATACAAGCATGCAGCAGGAACGGATTGATACTTCTCCTTCTTTTTCTTTCTCAATTGTTTTCTAGACAACACGGACCAAGTCCCGGAGAGAGAGATAAAACTGTCGTACAGAACAACTCTTTTTTGTTACTCTTCTTTTCGCTACTTTTTTTTCTATTTTTTTTTCAAACACTCTTTTCTTTGAAGCGACTCTCTCCTTTATATACGATCAGATTTGTTTACTATCTCTTCTTCTCTGTATACTTCACGGATCAACGTGCAGCACTTCAGATCACGATTGAGCCTCTTCTTTTTATAACTGATCCAAAACACTAGGATCTGTGACAGCTGAACTCGAACAAAATATGCTACATAGAAAGCGGCAGCGTTGACAGGATGAACAGAAAGAAACAGCAGCGTGACGAAAATTAGATCAGATCTAGATGGAGATAGATCTGGATGGAGATGATAACAACAACGGTTTATGGCGATGCGGAAGCAAACGAGGAATAAGTATGGAGATATAGCGGCGTGAGAAAACGTGACTTGAACTCGAAACTCTAAAAGACTAGACACTAGAAACCAGCAGCTCGACACACGATGCAACGAAAATTCAACAAAACAAAAACAAAGTGGCGATAGCAAGAAGGCTAAGAGTGGTTTTAGGCGAGGATGAACTAATCTAACTTCTTTTTGTGGGGCTTTTTCGGGTTATAGGTAAAAACAAATCTACACTAGGAAAAACTGTAAAATCTCACCGAGCAACCTCGAGCTTTGATACCACTTGATAGGGCAAAGGTGTCCGATCTTTCGATGAGATGAAGATAATCGATTTGTTGGTGGAGTTCGTGCTTGACGATCCGACTACACGTGCAAAGCTCGTGCGCCAATGCAATCGCTAGGACAATCTCCGGGAGTTACTGATCTTGCGGGAGCACGATCAGCCTGACCAGCAAGGGTCTTAATTCCTACCTGAAATCGAGAACAAGTAAGAACTAAAGATGCAATCAGAATATTGCGAATAGAGATGAAAGCTTGATTGATAATGGTGGGATTCTGAATAGTCGGTCTTGTTCTGGGCGTTGGCCTCAAAAGAAGTACACGTAGTTGCAGCAATTGGCTAACTTTTAATCTAATCAAAATCCGAGTCTAAACCCTAAACTACGCTGGCTATTTATGAAACAGGCAGAGGCCGCGCAACTCAGCAGTAGTCCTAGCGTCGGCGAGTTGCACAAATTATTATGGGTCGCCTGTGCTGATCGTTGTTCCCTTGGCCCTTTTGCATAAACGCTGCAGCCCATGTGGATAGGTCCCACCTCCTTGGGCCTTGCGCTGCTCCCTGCTATTCCTCTATCACGAAGGAGCTTCGTTGCACGTCACGTACATGCATGATGCATGTCCAGGTCCATGCACTTGAAAGCATCGCTGGACATCACGTACACATGCATGATTGCATGTCCAACTCCTTGCACTTGAATGGATTTGATGCAAGCCACATAGGCGATTTGCTCCCCAAGCACATATGTTCTTCTTTCTTCTTTCCTTGAATTCCTCCTTGACTTGATCACGCATTTTAACCCGAGGTTTATATAAGTCTTGCGTACTTCTGCATATTAAGAATAAATATGTAGTAATTTTGCTCTCACTATTACAATAATAAATTATATAATTAATATTAGAATTCACCTGATAAATATATTCGCATGTGCTGCATATGGTCGTATCCGAGGTATTCATGTCTATATCATCCTCCCTTTCTTTAAAGTAAAGCCGTCCTCGGCGATGTTTATTCTGTAAACATGCTAACACAAGAGACAAGGTGTGTACATGGTATATGTATTTGTCATCCGGTTTAACACCTCCCTCAGATTGCATATTTAATGTTAAAAACAAACAGTCTACATAGGAGTTCATCGGATAATTCCTAGCATTCTGAAAGCAAGTATCGCAACCCAATTTGCAAATATAAGCGAGGCACATAAAATTATAATGTAATGTAGAATACTCATCATTAAACCATCCCAATATTGGTAACCCGAAATTCAATGTGACAAAATTTATAGCCACGTCATGTTGAAACAAGCAACTTTGCAACAAATTATTTTGTACAGGATTAATACCAAAATTGGAGGTCATATCAAAATGATTGAGCATACTAGTAGATTTATCTTCCATTAAACAAGAAAGTTCATCACACGTGATGCAAATCCTATGCACCATAAAATTATTGTCCACATCATACTCTCCAACCAAATAAAAACTAAAATCAGGAACGTAGACACTCTTCACGTATGTGACTTCAGCAATTTTGTTTCTTGCACGAGACAAAGACATGGGAGAATCCAATATAATAGACCATAGAGAATTATATTGTGAAATTTTAGCTGAAACTACATCATTCGGAACCAATTTTATATTATCCAAATCAGATTCAACAATTATGTCACATGATCCATTCTCGTTGTGAATTATCTTAACTGGCTCAGTCATATCAAAGTGTGAATTAGAATCAACAAAATGTGCACTCAAACTAGTATCTAACTCATTTGTTTGATCACACAAGACATTCAAACCAATAGCACAATCCTCTAATATAGGCGGTGTGACGAAATCATCAGGGAACTCAACACATGGCATATTAAAGTTAACATGGCGTTGATCAAATTCATGTGGACTTAAAAAATCAGTACCTTCATAAATACCTTGTACGTCTAGCTCACATGGTGCAAGTACTGTTGGTGGAGAAGTAGAAAATTTCACCGTCTTCTTGCCCTTATTGGTCTCGTGCATATCTCTCTTTAGTTTCTTTTCAGCTTTGCAAGCAAAATGAAACATACTAGTGATAGAATAACATTGTTCATGCATAAGTATGTCTTGTATATCACGGTTTAAACCTCTCCAAAATCTGTCCATAAAATCATCTTCATTTTCTTCTAAAAACGAGTGCAACAAGGTAGTGTCTAATGCATCATAATATTCTTGAACCGTGTAACTACCTTGATTTAGATTTTGCAATTTTTTAACCATATCACGAGTATACCGTGATGGAACAAATCTATACCGCATAGCAAGTTTCAAATCGTGCCAAGTAGTAGGTATATAAGCAGGATATGACCGACAATATTCATTCCACCATAAAGAAGCAAAATCAGTGAATGTACTAGTTGCAGTTTGTATTCTCTTTAGATCAGAAAAATTATGAGAAACAAATATATCATTTATCTCAAACTCCCATTCGATATAAAAAGCAGGATCATAACGACCATGAAATGGTGGCATGGAAACAGTAACCTGATCGTGTGTCTTAACCTTTCGCGGTCGTTGTTGCAGTTTGCTAGGTGGCGGCACATCGCTAACCATAGTCGACGCCCAAGAAATTCTTACTCCAGAAGCTGCCATGATTAGTAGAAAACAAGAAACAAATAACAAATATATGTTCCTATCAACTACTAGGTGGTAGTGGTGGTATGCCGCTCACAAAATTGCATATATAAAATCCTTACAAGTTCTTACCATTCAGGAGGCGGCGATCGGCAACCAACAGTATCAAGTAACTCCAAAGATTGAGCGAAGCGATTGCCAAGCACACGTATACCGCACGATGTAGAAATATGTAGAGCTATAGGTAGGCTTAATATATGTGGAACTACAACCACAATAATCAATGTAAAGCTGAAAAACCGATCAAAGTTGTCAAGAGCTGGTTCTAGACTAGACTGTACTAGAGACGCGAGCCTAGGACACAGAGAAATTCACGTTGGTAAAAGGATGATAAATAGCACCGGATCAAAAATAAACTGCACGCACTGGATAGACAACGGTACTGCAAAAGTTTATGACCGACAGAATTGCTGTCGCGTGTCAATCAAAAGGAGGCTGATGCGACCCTCACTGCTACGCGTAAAGTGAGCGGCCAAAGAGCTGCAGAAAACTTTACTAATTCCGGCATGTAACTTCAATACAATGGCTTTCAAGTCAAACCGACCGACCAGATTTTCTATACAAGCATGCAGCGAGAACGGATTGATACTTCTCCTTCTTTTTCTTTCTCAATTGTTTTCTAGACAACACGGACCAAGTCCCGGAGAGAGAGATAAAACTGTCGTACAGAACAACTCTTTTTTGTTACTCTTCTTTTCGCTACTTTTTTTTTCTATTTTTTTTTTCAAACACTCTTTTCTTTGAAGCGACTCTCTCCTTTATATACGATCAGATTTGTTTACTATCTCTTCTTCTCTGTATACTTCACGGATCAACGTGCAGCACTTCAGATCACGATTGAGCCTCTTCTTTTTATAACCGATCCAAAACACTAGGATCCGTGACAGCTGAACTCGAACAAAATATGCTACATAGAAAGCGGCAGCGTTGACAGGATGAACGAAAGAAACAGCAGCGTGACGAAAATTAGATCAGATCTAGATGGAGATAGATCTGGATGGAGATGATAACAACAACGGTTTATGGCGATGCGGAAGCAAACGAGGAATAAGTATGGAGATATAGCGGCGTGAGAAAACGTGACTTGAACTCGAAACTCTAAAAGACTAGACACTAGAAACCAGCAGCTCGACACACGATGCAACGAAAATTCAACAAAACAAAAACAAAGTGGCGATAGCAAGAAGGCTAAGAGTGGTTTTAGGCGAGGATGAACTAATCTAACTTCTTTTTGTGGGGCTTTTTCTGGGTTATAGGTAAAAACAAATCTACACTAGGAAAAACTGTAAAATCTCACCGAGCAACCTGAGCTTTGATACCACTTGATAGGGCAAAGGTGTCCGATCTTTCGATGAGATGAAGATAATCGATTTGTTGGTGGAGTTCGTGCTTGACGATCCGACTACACGTGCAAAGCTCGTGCGCCAATGCAATCGCTAGGACAATCTCCGGGAGTTACCGATCTTGCGGGAGCACGATCAGCCTGACCAACAAGGGTCTTAATTCCTACCGAAATCGAGAACAAGTAAGAACTAAAGATGCAATCAGAATATTGCGAATAGAGATGAAAGCTTGATTGATAATGGTGGGATTCTGAATAGTCGGTCTTGTTCTGGGCGTTGGCCTCAAAAGAAGTACACGTAGTTGCAGCAATTGGCTAACTTTTAATCTAATCAAAATCCGAGTCTAAACCCTAAACTACGCTGGCTATTTATGAAACGAGCGGAGGCCGCGCAACTCAGCGAGTAGTCCTAGCGTCGGCGAGTTGCACAAATTATTATGGGTCGCCTGTGCTGATCGTTGTTCCCTTGGCCCTTTTGCATAAACGCTGCAGCCCATGTGGATAGGTCCCACCTCCTTGGGCCTTGCGCTGCTCCCCTGCTATTCCTCTATCACGAAGGAGCTTCGTTGCACGTCACGTACATGCATGATGCATGTCCAGGTCCATGCACTTGAAAGCATCGCTGGACATCACGTACACATGCATGATTGCATGTCCAACTCCTTGCACTTGAATGGATTTGATGCAAGCCACATAGGCGATTTGCTCCCCAAGCACATATGTTCTTCTTTCTTCTTTCCTTGAATTCCTCCTTGACTTGATCACGCATTTTAACCCGAGGTTTATATAAGTCTTGCGTACTTCGCATATTAAGAATAAATATGTAGTAATTTTGCTCTCACTATTACAATAATAAATTATATAATTAATATTAGAATTCACCTGATAAATATATTCGCATGTGCTGCATATGGTCGTATCCGAGGTATTCATGTCTATATCAGAGAGTGGCCATAAACTAAGTGTAGCGTGCAACGACTGTGGCACACACGAATAAGTTTGAGGCCACCACCTAGCCTTCCATTGCGCCTTTGTTGAATCATTGGCCAACACAAATGAGGCCTCATACATTTGGTCACATGGCAGGCAGAGGGACTGTCCTCAAACTAAGTCTAGTGTGCAACGAATATGGCACACACGACTAAGTTTGAAGGCAACACCTTGCCTTCCACTGTGTCTTTGTTGAATCATTGGCCAATGCACTAGACAAACCAAAACGAGGCCTCATATTTAGGATCACACGGCAGGCAAAGGGAATGTCTGCACACTAAGTCCATGTGCAAGTAATATGACACACATGACTAAGTTTGAGGGTAGTACCATGCCTTCCGTTGTGCCATAGTTGAATTATTGGCCATTGCAGAACTGAAGAAGCAGAAACATGCAAAGCAGGGTATCAGAGGCCTCATACAATGAGGACATATGGAGGAGATGTTTGACCAGAACCAATGACATGGTGATGTTAAGTCATGCCATAAGTTCTGATCAATCATCTCCTCATACTATGATCTCAGGTTATAATCATTGGCCTAGTTCAATCAAGAAACAAAACAAGTAGCAGTTCAAATTGAGTACATTACGAGTGGTAGTTAGGGTACATTACAAATTCTACTTAGGCCACATTACGAATTCTCCAACAGTACATCTAGAACACATTCATCACTCGTCACAAGTAGCCCTGATCCTCTTGAGCTTATCCTTGATTGCAAAGTTCACTTGAAGCAGATCGTATATGTCATACTCTAGCTTTCTCTTCTCAGCCTCCAAAGTCTTTTTTTCTGCCTCCCATTTCTGTTTCTTAGCCATCATCACTTGTGCGTGTGTTCTCTGCATATTCTTAGCATAGCAACTTCGTTCTTCAAGTCCTCCCACTCCTCTTGCATCTGAACAAACTAGCGCGACTCAGCTTAATCTTCCGCACAACAATCACAACATGCTAAACCCGAACAGAAAAAAACCTTCCCCTCATGCATGCGTAGTACAATCTGCCAGTTTCACCAATCCAAAGCTCAGTCTATGAAGGATCCACCGCGATTGGAGATTAGAGTAACAGATCTAAGCAAATAGAGACTGTGAACAGCAAGAACTGGACAAGAACAACAACCAATGGCGACGAACACCTTGCAAACATCAATACGAACCCTATCCTAATGGAAACCCTAGCAGATTTAATGTGCATATCGTTGCAAATGCCCGAGAATGGAATGTTCCGCCAGAACGAGTACGAAGGTGAGAAGGAGAGGTCATTGCCGCCATTGTTCCGGCCGAGGATGAACTCGAGGTCGCGGGCGAACTCGAGATGCCGATGAAGACTGCGGAGCAGATTGCGGCCGATGTTGCGCTGCTGCTCGCCGACGTATCTTCCTCGGTATCGGTGCTCCTCCGTGCGGCGGTCCGGCGGATTGGTCGGCGGGAGGGGAACCGCCGGGTGATGTGACAGTTTGGAGAGTTGAGAGTGCAATTGCGAGTGAGAGGAAGGAGAGAGGAGCGGTGAGGCTAATTAAGGCGCGTGTTTCCAAAGGGACACCGACGTTTCCACCTCTCTTCCCCATACGTGCAGTCTTCTGACCGCAATGAGCCTGATCCCAAAGAAACTGCCATTCCAGACGTTCCTTCACAATCTGTCCGAGGGATGAACGCGGTGGTCTATACACAACCAAACTGATCGAAATTTGTTGGGCTGATAGGAGCCGAGGTCCATCCAGCTACCAAACGCGCCCATAGGAACCGCGTCGAGCGAACTACCCTGTGCCTTCCCTCAAAAAATAGAAGGAGCTCCCTCTGGCACCGCCGCCGCCGCCTCCTTCTCTCCCAGCCGCCTCCGGCCCCGAGCAATCCGACCGAGCGCGTGAAACGCCCTCGCGTCATGGGGCGACCTAAGGGCGGCGCCGCGGAGGCGTCGAAGAAGCCCAGGGCCAAGCCGAAGCAGCGCGGCGGCGTCGACTTCAAGGTAACCACCACCCCTGCCATCTCCTGGAGCGCCCCACAACCCCCATTCTCCGCTCGGAGCCACTTCCGACGCTAACAGGTTAAGATGTTGTGGTTCGCAGAAGTACAAACACAAGGTAGGGCGGAAGCTTCCGCCACCTAAGAACACTACCAACACGGAGATTAAGTCCAAAAGTGAGGCGAGCTTGTCTGCTTGGTTCCTACTTGGTTCCGACGTGCCGCAGCGATTAACTAGGGTTTTTTTCGTTGTGTTGTATGCTTGCAGTGATCGTGCTGCCGGAGCAGAGCATGGCGTCGGAGAGGGCGGGCATGGCAGTGAACAAGCGCGGGCTCACGCTGCGGGAGCTCCTGCAGCAGACGGTGCATTATAATCCCAAAGTGCAGCGAGGTGAGCTAGCAATGCACGACGCATTGTGTCAAGAAATGCACTGAGTTGCACAACAATCCATCTCAATTATTCATTCTAGGCAGCTCATGAGAATTGTGCTGTATTTTGTTTGAAGCTGCATTGAATGGAATAAAGGATCTTGTCACTAAGCACCCGGCAGAGCTTAAACTGCACAAGGTTGCTATGATTGAGAAGCTGCAGGAACGGATCTGCGACTCCGACAAGGTGGTTCGTGAATCGTTGTACACAATACTGCAGTCTCTGATATTCCCATCGTTGAAAGAGGTACCCCCTCCCCACCCTCTCACCAAATGCTGCGGAAGTTGTTTAACTGAACAATTAAGATGCCATGTTTAACCTTTCGCGTCACACCCTCTTCAAATAGATGCAAGGCTGCGAACCTAGTATTGCTCATGTCACAATGTTCCCTATATGAGCATAATATGCTGCCTGCTTTTTTAATGCATCTTTCCTTAACACCTTGACGATCGGTGGTAATTCATGAAGATGCTCTGAACACTGAAGCACCAACCTTCGCTTCATTTTTGAAAGCCAAAATTTTCTACTTTGTTTCATGGACCTTGGTGTCTGTTCGAAGTACTGAAGTAGTATAAGCACATACATGTCATATTTTCAAAATCTTATTCTTCTGACCTGCTCCAGTTTTCTAAATCTGCTCCTATAGTTTGTATGATCTTGGCTCGAGAGGTCATATTTTTCTCTATTGACTATTACAGGACAATGCAATATCTACGCGGAGTACTCTATCTCTGTTGATGGCAAATGTTTTGAATGGAATAACACACCTTTCTATGGATATCCAGTTGATGGCTTTCAGGTTTCTGGAGCTAGTGATTCTTAATTTCCCATCTTCCTTTCCCAGATATGCTGAACAGGTCAGTGGAATTCAATCATGTATTGGTGTGTTGAAAGTTGAATGCTTGCCTGTGTGGTAAGCAAGTTTAGTTTGTTACAAATGTAGTTTTAGGGACTTGCTTTGTGGTTTTAGTTCTACAGTGGCTATATTATATGGATTTGTGGACTAAGGAATGTATTGTTCAAACTGATTTCCATTCCTGCTTGGTGTACGAATTGTGATTGACCATATCTGTTGTCAACTAATAATCTCTTTTGCACTGTTGCTTCTGGCAGGCTTTCAGCAACTTTGTTGCTGTACTGAGCAATGACAGGATCCATCTGCAGGATAAGAGTAAACTTAACAGTGTCCTTGCTGGGCTTGGGCACTGCCTTTCCTTGGTTGCCCGTGCCACGGAAAATGATGATGCATCAAATCAACCGGTTAGCAAGCTGAAATTTCATCTTTTTTGCTTCGATTTTTCTCCTTCCTGACACAGATGGAGCTTTAATGAAGAACTTGATGGGATCGCAAGTGCAATTATTCTGAAATGTGCAGATCCACGGAACACTTCTATTGTAATAAACATAATCTTTTCTCGTGATCTACAGGTTCATAACCTTTCTACGATAGAACTTTGGAAACCCACTCTTGATGAAGATAACTCTGGGAGTAGTAAGTCTTCTAAATACTATCTTCTTCTGTTGGGTACTTATATGCTAGCAATTTGTGCATTCCACCTTTAAGGAACCAAAAACACTGAATGTGAATTTGGTTGTAGTATACTAGTATAATCAGAGAAGCTCAACCACCAAGCTTGCTGGAGCACCGAACTCCCTAGGTATTTAGCACATTTTAGCTTTGTTTTCCGTTTCCATAGGATCTGCAATCTGGTTGCAAAATAAACAAACAGTGGCACTTTCTGTTTCGTTCTGATAAACAAACTCAGAAGTGTTTAGTTAGGATAGTTAAGTGGCGTACAATTTATTTGGGTGGTCTAGTTGAAATCGCAACACCAAGTTAGAACAATATTCAAAAAAATGATAAAATTTTGGGTGATAGCATAACACAGCTGTTACATCCCCTCTAGCAATTTTTCAGTTATGATCTTCTGTTCGTTGAGCCTTCTTATCAGTGTTTCATTCGCTTATGCAATGCAGGTACATTTGCGACATCCAATGTACTAACGAAGCTTCAAAACCTCATCCAAATTCTTGTTAATTCTATAGAGGTTTCAGCTTCAGAAATATGTGCAAAGCCAGCAAATGATGCTCCCTCAAGTGAAGCATTATTGTCAGCTCTTCATTGCCTGGATCTAATATGTAGAACTTTTGTTCGCGAGGCGAAGAAACCTCAGATGGAATTTGGGAGAACCAAAACTCTGTTTGGGCCTGACTGGTTGAATAGCTCTGTGTTGGTATATCTAAAGAAACTGTGGGGAGTGAAACGCTTGTTTCATGAAAAGGTACAGTTTTTCCCTGCTCTGATCAGCCAATAGAGAAAAACATCGTATTGTTTCTGGGTTTGATTAAGTAGTCTTGAAGTGATCATGAAGAATGGGTGAATAGAACCAACATAAGTTGACAAGGAGGGAAAATAATCCTTTAGGATTCCTCAAGTCTCTCTTTGAGTGTCTTCTTCACCTGATTTCTACAGTATATGAAAAAACATGACAACTTCGAAGTAGTTTGTTTGGATTTCAGACAGTAAAGCACCAGTAGTTGAGATGCGTTTCCTCCTAAAATGTATGGGCTCCCTATGGGTCATTCCTTTGTTCCGAACACCCTCCAGTCACACAGATATTTTTATGGGAGTCAATCTTTTCTAATTCGTAAGTGTTTCCTTTGTTCTAAAATAATAGCAAAAAGTTGATGCTCCCATTTGCGATTTACTCTTGTTTTTATATTAATTTATATCAGAACACTTGGTGCTGTAAGGTGTTGGTAATGATATGGTTTTTATTTGAGATTTACTTGTGTATTGTGATGTTCAAATATTTTGGAAGTCTTAGGTTAACATATTTCTTGTAGACTTTATCCGCTTCAGACTATTAATCACGCTTTCTTCAGAATGTTTTGGCTATAACAAACATTTTGGTGGGATCTTAGCTCTTATGAATTTGTCTTTCTCATTGCAGGGAGATGACAGATTTTTCATCTTCAATCTGAAAATTGCTGAAATATTTTTGTGTTTGCGCACATCAGTGGATGATACAATGTTTTCAGCTGAGGAGTTATGCCAGTTTGTATCTTCTTTATTTGCAAAGGTTGTCGGTGGTTTCATTATTGTTGCCCTTTCTTGCAGATAAATCTTCGACAGCTTATGATATTTCTTCTGTGCCATTTCATGGATTTGCAACTGTGATTGGTGTTTGTTTTTTTAATCAGGCAAAAGTACTTCGTAACAAGGATCTCATGGAAACATATTTGGGTCCACTTATAACTTGCATACCTGGTCTTATATCCAATGCCGCAGATGACTCAAAAGGATATTTGTTGGAGGCATGACTGATTTCCTTATACTGACCTGTCAAATATGGTTGTTATTTTATAACTTTATCAAAATAAAAGAGTATATTCAACTGCAGGCATTTACAGATGCATTTAGAGACTCCAATGTGGATTGCAAGCTAATCTTGCCATACTTGGATGCAGTGGGAGAAATGTTGCTTCCTGTAGGTGCCTTTGTTGGATCTGAACTCAAATTCCTTCTGCATATATTGGCATGTTTAATTACCCAACCAAATAGCTCGTACAACATGCACATAATCTGGATTATCAGATTGATGCTTGTATTAAAATAAGGTAAGGTACTCTATAAAACATGGAATCTCAAGTTCAAACTCAATTACTGAGTAGAGAAACAACAAACGAAAATTCAAACTGATGATCAATAAAAAAAGTGATGCAAAAGTCACGTGTCACAGCAAACTTCTCAGTTCCCTTCTAACACCACTCAATCATGTGAGGTTTGATCATTTGCAAAATTGTAAGTCATTATTTCCCTCCTAATACTAGTCAATCATATTGAGAGTTGATTATTTAAAAAAATGAAGATTGCTAAGTCATTCTGTAGATATGCTTCCAATTTCTTTGTACGGATTTTTTTATTGATTTGGTCCTGAAATCTGAATACTTCCCCGCACTTATTCATTCTATATGTTCAGCTGAAAACAACACCACCGTATAAAGATTAACTTTTCTGTTCTTTACAAAGGGAGTACTGATGTATAATTTGCTTTCTAATATCTTTCCTTTGTTTTCTTGTGTATAGGAGAAATCAGGAATAGCTTATACTGAACATGATTCAGGCATATCGGAATATCGTAGCACTTGGATAAATGAGCTACCTGGAATATTACTACAATCAGTTGATAAAGCTCCTACAGTTACAAAGGTCTGTTGCAAGTTTATTTATGCAGTACAGAGCTGTTAAACCATTCTTCACTATTGTCTGTGACTGACCTTCTCAGGAAATTATGTAATTTATGATGATATGAATGTTCATAGGTTGTTTTGGAGCTTCTTCTAAGAATTGGACAGTATTTCCCCACTTTGGAGTGTGGAAACCTGCGACCCATTGCACAGTTATTTGGTACTAAATGTAAGTACTCCACTACTCAAGAGATCTTATGTCTGTTTTTATCTTGAACTAATATCATTTTGCTGACAGCTTCATCTGGAACGGTAGAGCTTGGTCCTTTTATTTACCTTCCACATGACTGCCAAGAACTTGCCATTGCATGCATTTATTACTTCTCCAATCTGCTCCCTCACATAATCGAGCCTTTGGTTTGTTGCTGTTTAAGTAAGTTTTTATGTTTCAACAATACTGCTTTTTTTAACAACTGTACAGTTATGCTCTTCCCTGTTGAAGTTTGTGGATATTCTAATTTATGTAATGCAGGTGATAAACTGGAGCCCCTCATATTATTTAGAATTGTTGAAGTTCTACAGTCAACATACAAGGTTGGGAATTTACAGATAACAGAGCAACTAAGTTTCTTGTCATTGCTAATGGCACAATTCGATGTTAATCGTGGTGAGTACTTGAAGTTAATAAGAGTTGGCTCTTATTAAGTTTGTTATTTTAGCTGAAACTTTGTGTTTTACGTAGTGACTGGTACAATAGGAAGTGATGGGGATAAGGCTTCATATACAAAATGGAATAACTTGTCGAAAGCTGCAACCATAGAAAAAAGATATACCATTAAACATAATTTTGGTATCACATTGATTCTTGAAAATTTACAGCTTCATGAAAAAATACAACACATATTTTTGTCAACCTCATGATAGAATGCGACCTAGAAAAATGTAACATCCTCAAACAAAATGCAATATTATTTTTGAATTTTGAGATGGTGGCACAACTGTAACATCCTCAAACAAAATGCAACATTATTTTTGAGATGGTGCCATTGCACAACTGTCTTCGTTGCTGCTGGTGGTTGTTTTCTCGTTGCATGCGTGTCATGAGAGGATCAATATCTGCACTGTCTTCGCTCGAGCCCCTCCACACTCTCCGGACCCACTTGCATGCTGCCACCGATGCCTCAGACGGATTGTGTGCTACTCTGCCACCACCTTGCTGTGAGAGGTGTAGGTGGCAGAGGAAGAGAGACCGACAAGGAGTTCGAAGGAGGAAGCAGCCAGCAGGGGAGGATTTGGCAGGCTTGGGGGTGTGGCATGCAGTGAAAGAAGAGAGGGGAATGGGGTGAAACTCAGAATGGTTTTTAGATTGAGCACTTGGTGTTGATAGGCCACTGTATCATAGGATTCAGCGGAGTGCCATTTTTCTATAGAACGCGGGACCTCATTGATAGGCCATTTTTTCCCGGGACGATAGACCCTGTTTCTGGTGGTAGTGCAGGGATAGAATAATAAGGAATCAGTTATAATTACCAATCCTTGCATTACCTGGCAAATCCCCAAATATGGCTTATTGAATGACTTGAGCAGAGGTGTTTTTTTTTTGCTTTGTCTGACACTTGCCTTGGAATTTGTTGACCTAGATATGTCCTGTACTCAGGAGGATGCCCGAAAGATCTCAAATTGGAATACTTTCAAGGCCTTGAATCACTTAATTTTGACCTCATTATCTGAAATGGGTGATGGCTCCCTGGTCCTTGAATTGATATGGAATAATTTATCTAATGAAATTGTGAGCTTTCATAACTGCTTTTCTTTTATATTTTTCTCATAACAACCCAATTGCACTCATGCTAGTTTGCTTTACTACAGGCACGAAAACCATCACCACATAACATTAATGGTCTGTTCAGGATTATTGTTACACTCGATGCAGCAACAAATAAGCTCATGGATGAAGATGTCATTAAGCTTATAGCTGGCTACTTGGTCGATGCTGCTCGGGTGTGTACTCCTTATTCAAAAGCTTTGATACTCATAGTTGGATGATTGTTGCACCTATTATTTTTCTGCGGCTTATTCAGCGGATCGTAACAGATGTATTGCATTACATGTTAAGAATTTCAGAATGGCTTTTAGATTGAGCACTTGGTGAATACCACTGTATCATAGGATTCAGACAGAGTACCCTTTTTCAATAGAACGCGGGACCTCATTAATAGGTGTCCCGTGTTTCTGGTGGTAGTGCAGGGATAGAATAATAAGGGACCAGTTGTAATTACCAATCCTTGCATTACCTGGCAAATCCCCAAATATGGTTTATTGAATGCGATATATCACTGACGCTATCAGTTAAACTGAGCTATGGGTAGTTGCCAGTTTAGAGAACAGAGCATCGCTCTGTTGGTTAGGTGTGCGGGAGCGCATCCCGGCCACCCGGGTTCGAGTCTTGAGTTTAACCCGGGGCTCATGGAGTTTTCTTCTATAAAAAAATGCCAACGGGTGCTAGTGCCTGGGTTGGTCTCGTTTTAGAGGGTAGTTGCCAGTTTACAATCACTTAAGGAACTTTTCTTGCATACAGGCTCATTGTCATAATATTTGAGAAAGAAATCAGAAACAAAGTTGATATATTGGCATTATGTATACAATTTTCTAGAAAGAAGTTGAATTTCCAGTGAACACCTTTGGACAATTCATCAACTTTATCGGTTCACCTGGTTGATGCTAAGAGTAGATAATAGCTGTTATTATTTGATTAGCATGCGACGTAATCATTTACGTGCTTCTCCTTCTGTCCATCATTTCTTGATCAATTCCATTGTTCTCTTATTACTCTACTTCTGGTTGTGGTTGTGAATTGATGTTACCCCTGTTATCATGCATCTGCAGGATTTGTCAAAAACAATTGAAGTGGGCTTTCAGTCTGACAAGACAAGATTATTTCAATACTTTATAAAGCCCTGCAGAATCATGTTTGAGCAGAATGACAAGCTTCTCTGCTGCACATTGGAGATGCTTAAATCTTTTGCATCAGGAAACGATCATATATTTTCATCTGTCTCCAATTTAGATTATCCAAGGGAGCTTTCACAACGAGCTTGTATTGTCACAACCATACTGATCTTCTTATGCAATGATCAGAGGCTCCATCGAAATCTTTCTCTGAGCAAAACGGTTATTAAAGGCATCATGCATCATATAAGGCATCAGATGGTGAGCGGTGATGAGACAAAATCCCTTTCTTTGCTAGTCACAGAGTAACTTTGAGCGCCTTCAAATAAAACATTTTTCATAATGTGTCAATTTGAGGAGAGTGAAAACATAATGTAGCTCGGATAGACTGGCTTGCATTATAATTCCTGAATGTAGTTCAGACTTCAGAGATAATTCCTGAATGTAGTTCAGACTTCAGACAGACTTGTTCTTACAATTATTTCATTTTGTGAATTCTTGCTGCAGGATTCTAATGTGCCCGATGTAACATATGGAGAAAAGCAGACATTAAAATTTGCTTTTGAGCAACTCAAGACCAAAGCATTGCAGTTGAACTGTTGGGATAGAAGTGAGCTGGAAGGGCTTTCAAGCACCACCTAATGTAAATGTGAGTAACTTCATCATGATTCACTAATGATGCCACTTTCAATTTTCTTCTTTTGCCAAATGAAACCCTCATCTATCTCTGACAGGGACATCCAGATGTGCGCCATTTTCCAAGTTGCGTCGCATTGCAGAGGTGTGCACCATGTATGTCAGGCGTAGCTGTTACTAACAGTGTACTGAAGGTTGGTGCTTCCAGACAAAGGCAAGAAATGCCGCTGGGTATCATATATAATCATGTTTCACGCCTATCAGATCAAATCAGTAGATTTGTCATGACCGTACCAGTACTTACTGCAGGTGGTTAGAAAAGATGCTCGGTTCACGTTTCTTGTGCCCTGAAAACTACCAGTCAAAGACTTCCAGCAAAGTACAGTTCAAGTTGCTCTTTAGATTTTCTTTTGCTAGAATCTTTTTTGAGCTAATTTTTGGCAGTTTGGAGTAAGTTAATTCAAAGAATATAAGTCGTTAGTTTTTTAGATGTATCCTTAAACTGTTCAAGCATCCACTGTGCGAATTGCCACCCAAGCTGATTGAGCCAAACCACTCGTGAGCACTTCATATATGCGTGGTGGACTCTTCATTGCATTATAAAAATGCAGAAATTTTGATCTCAGTTATCTTGAGCCGTTGATTTGATAAACTATTGTGTTGCATTTTTGTGTTGTGAAAACTATTCCTTGGACACCACTCTTTGACTAAGTGATGGTAACATCCAAATAATTGTCTAAATAATTATGTGATATTTTCAAAATTTCTACTAGTAGTACTGCTCCGTCCTAAAATGAAGGCGCCTAAGGATTATTTAAAAGTCAAACTCACTAACTTTGACTAAATATTTAGAAAAAATCTACATCTATAATATTGAATAGGAACATTAAGAAAATATATTTTATGGTGACTCTGTTGAAATGAATTTAATATCACAATTCTTCATATTTTTGTGTATAAGCTTGGTCAAACTTAGAAAACGTTGACTTTTAAAGAATCCTTAAGATGCCTTACATTTGGGACAGGGGGAGTATGAATCAAAGCCACAAAGAAGCCAGAATTGTAGCTATTGTTTTTCTTTCTCAAAGATAGATACCCCGTCCTCCACCTCCATGTTCGGCAGCCCCCACCTCCTCGGAAATGCCCCGGGGGCGATGTCGTGGGGCGGGGTCTGCCATGCGCCCGGAAGTGATGGTCGGAGTGTGCTCAGCCTCGCACCTCGGTCCCTGATGAGACTGGGAGCGAGCGGACCGAGTCCTGGTGAAGTCTGACGAACTCCAAGTGAGCCTCTAGATCCTCTCTTCAGGCCTCGTATTCCGGTGTCCCAGGCGGCGGGTACCGTATCAGGCCACGAGTAGCGGCCAGGGCTTCCGCTAGGGTATGGTTCCCTGAACGGTGCGGCTCAGACGAACGATCAACACTGGGTGTGACCCGATGGCCCCCGGCCGGGACTTGGGGCGGGCTGAAGGTTGAGGATGCGCCTCGGGCCTCGGCATGGGGCCGACTCCTGCTTGTCCCGGGTGGGACAACTCTTTCGGAGGGGATGCCCCTCGGCGGCACCTCTCGCGCCACCGGATGGCGCCTGCTCCACCGACGGCGCCTCCGCGCCACCGGATGGCGCCGCTCCACCGGCGGTGCCTCTGCGCCACCGGATGCCATGTCTACGTTGGCGGCGCCTCCTGCACCGTCAGAGAACTGGTCATCGTTGGCGACGCCGCCTGCGTCGCCCGGTGGTGGGACCCCGTGCTTGGCGGCACCTCCTCCGGCGTGCGCGTCGGCCTCAGCCGCATGTTGAGGCTGTGGTGGAGGTAGAGCTGCAACGCTCGATCCAACGTGCTGCTCACCACCTCCCACGGTGTTAGCGCGCCGCGCGCGGGCTCAACTCCCAGACCTTCTGCCGTAGCAGGGCCGTGAGAGCGAGTACCTGCGGCGGGCGTACCAAACGCGGCAGTGCCAGCCCCTGCAACAGTAGTCCTCTTCGGCGCCATGGCTGATGATGATGCGGCCGAAGTGGGCGATGGTGACGATGTCGATGATGATCACAAACTTGTTGTCGATGACGAAGGTTGTTGATGCCGAAACACGAGCGCCCCCTACCCCCCTGCAGCGCGCCGGATGTCGGAGTCTCGCCTACGCGGACACCGGGGATGAACGCACACCCATTTTTGTTCGGTAGTGGGCACGAAGGCGTTTCGGCCTCAACGCCGCCTTAGGATCATGCCAAGGCGCAGGAAAATCATACACAAAGCACACGAGCATTTTTTTACCCAGGTTCAGGCCGCCCTTTGGCTAACAACCATACGTCCTTCTTTGGTGGATTATCTCAGGTGGATAGTGTACAAGATGATGAATTCTCAGGTGCCGGGAGGACGCTTTCTTTGGCTCCTACACCCCCTGGGCTTCCTTTTTTTTTTTTGCTCTCCCTTTCTCTCTTCATACTCAGCTAGATTGTGCTAGTCCGAATCAGACTAACTCTTTCTATCCTTGTCCTGGATCTTCACCTTCATGTTATATCTCGTTCTCTTCTCTTTCCCCCGTTGTCCCTTCGTTTCCCTATGTCCTTCCCCTATGGCTTTTCCCTTTGTGTTCCTTCTTGGTTTTCCCCTTGACCCTTTGTTCTCTTTCCTTTCTTGTTCTTGTTGTTGTCCTTTCTCCTTTTCACTCTTGTTCAGGTACTCCTCTTGTATCTCCAGAGATTGCCACAACGGCTAGTCCGAGCACCGCCCAAGAGCATTCCCGGGCTCAATCGGTTGGAGCCACGCGGACATTGGGCAGGTGGGTGGCGCGAGCGGCCAATGGACAGCCACGGGCGGTGCGCCGATGTACTCGATGGTGGCGTGACAGCTCGGGCAGTGAGCTGTCACTCCTGTCCGTTGTGCAGGACTCTGCAGGCCCGCACCATGATGACGCGCAGGGGTACATGCGCCTCTCCCGTTCCCCATGTTGGTCCTGACACGTCTTGTCAGGTTCGGTTGACCTCCGCTCCCGGACCGTGCCTGGCCAAGGAGAGGCGGTTCCATGGTCCTTCCCGGGGCAGTCCGGACCGCGCCTTGGCCTGGATGCCCCGCTCCTCCATCCTCAGCCCCTCTTCTAGGGGCAACCCCGGAGGTAGCCCAAGGATCGCTCCTTGCCCAGCTTATCCTGTTCTCTTTAACTTCCCTTGCTGTCCTGGTTCGTCTTTGTCCGGTAGCGCTTGTCAGCCACAAGGGTGCCTACGTCAAAGGTAATTCTTAACGAAGTTACACTTGCTTTACCATGGTACATACCTGACATGTTCATTGCGAGCGTGATTGGGCGCCATGGGCTAGAGTCCGCGTGCCGCGGCGTAATCGTGAGGACACTTGGTCCCATTATGCCGACAATATATATAGTGGTTTTACGTCAAAATACACCGGTTCGCAAAAGAATCAAGCGAATCGGGCGATCGACGACTGAAAGAGGGGAAGGGTGGCGTGCCCTAACAAGGTGGGCGCGCCACCTGGGCTCTTTTGGCCCTCATGCCTCTCTAGGTCTGCTCCAAAAGCCCATCTTGCTTCTTCTGGTAAAAAAAATAACGTCCCCAAAATTCTATCTCAATTTGACTCCTTATAGGTCTCTAAAAGTGAAAAAAAAATACACAAAACAGGGTTTTTCAGTTCTGCAGAGTTATAACCCAAATAAAGGAGATCATTGGTAAATCCTCATAAATCAATGCAAAACATGGTATTATCATCATATATGTTGCAAATATGTGGGAATTCACGTTAATAAAGTACAAAGTTCATGTATGCATTTTACATGCATCACCAACCTAGTTCAACGCAAGTTTGACGCCAAGATCATCGCAATAAGGAGCGAAAGCGGCACCGAGCTCAAGGAATACATGCTTGACGAGTTCTTTAGTGAGGTGGGTATTGCTCACCAATACTCACCCCCCTACACTCCTCAAGAAAATGGTGTCGCCGAGAGGAAAAACCGAACGTTGATTGATGCGGCAAGGACAATGATGACGGAGTTATAGTCTCCGTATAACTTTTGGGCGGAAGCTATATCGACCACGTGCCACGCCACCAACAGCCTCTACTTCCGCAAAGGCTTAGAGGAGACACCATATGAGATACTCACGGGACACATACCTAATGTGCTATAGTTCAAGGTCTTCGGATGCAAATGCTACATTCTCATCAAAGGTATCCGACTATCCAAGTTCGATTCTAAAGCTCAATAAGGGATATTTATTGGTTATGCCATGGAATTCCACGCCTATAGAGTCTACAACAAGGCCACGGGTCGGGTTGTAGAATCTTGGGACGTGGAGTTCTTCAAAGATAACGGTTCTCGAGAAGAGCCATGTGTTTATTGTGACATAGGTGATACAATTCCCTCGGAGGCCATAGGAAGAATGGGTATCGCTTCGACCGACCCATTGAGCACCTTAGGGCCGACTTGGAAGAACCAAGCTCCAACACAGATCCATAACCTTCACTTGACCAAGCTTCTTCTCCCGAGCAATCAAATGCACCTCAACAAGAAGAGCAAGCTAGAGATCCTCAACAAGAAGAGCAAGATCAACCTCAAGCTACAAGTACCGCACCGGGTCTTTCGTGGGTTTTCTATTCTGCTTTTTTGGCGAGCAATCAAATGTTGGGAGCCTCCGATGTTGTAGAGACTTGCTCCAACGTGTGAGCAAGATCAACCTCAAGCTACAAGTACCGCACCGGGTCTTTCGTGGGTTTTCTATTCTGCTTTTTTGGCGAGCAATCAAATGTTGGGAGCCTCCGATGTTGTAGAGACTTGCTCCAACGCGTTGTGAAGGTTCGCCGTCTCGACCGGCTTGCATAGTGGAGAAGTGAGCGCTCGTTTATGGTGTACTCACTGAGGAACAAGGTGACACCTTTTTGGCAGTTGGCAACCTGTTGTGCTGCCACACCTTTTCAATGTAGACGTACTTCCATTGGGAAGGAACTACAAGAAACAACCTTGCGTCTTGTCTCTGCCATCGGCCCCGTTGTTGCTCTTACTTTGCTTTGTTTCTTCTTTGTACCTTTGCATTTGTGTATCAATTTTTTTCTTGCATCATATAGGGTCACTTTCATCTCAAAAGCTAACACCTTTACATTTTTGCATCACCTAAAATTTAGAAAGATAAGAACTTTTGTAGCTCCTATTCAACCCCTTCTAGTCGCTACTTCACCCCTTTCAGCGCCTTCTCGGGAGAGCTCAACCTTGCCACATGCTCCCACCGTCCTATGGTTTGCCTCCTTCAGCGGGCTGCTCGACCCCGTCAGCGCGCGGGTCTTATGGGCCGGCCGACCGCTCACTCCCGGCGCGGCCTACGTGGCGTCCGACTTGGGGTTGCATGGAGGAGAATGCGGGACGGAGGCCGTGCGCTCGACATTGCCCACCGTTGGGGCGCGTCGTGTGGCGCTATCCTTCTTCCTTACGCGGGGTGCAGACTTCGTGGCTGACCTTGTCGTGATCATGCTCGTTGTCGGACCGGTGAAGAAGAAGATCCAGAATAACTACACCCCTACATAGCGTGCCAAATGTTGGAGTGTGGGAACACATACATGGTCGCGAGCACCTCTCGCAAGCCACGAACACTGTAGTGTGAGGGTTTATTCCACCTTGAGGTGGCTCTTGTGGGCCCCCCAACGCCTCATGATCGCTCCGCTGCGAGGAGAGCCGAGGCTCTCGTGAATGCTACACCAAGCGTAGTGTCTCCCTCAAGTAGTGCGTCATGGGAAGCGAGAGCTCGGTGTCCGAGGCTGCTACGAGGGGCACTAAGATGGGGGAGGCGTCAGAGGATTCGAAGCGCCTGCTCAGGAGTGCTCAACTTCACCACACCACATGCTCCCACCGCCCTATGGGTTGCCTCCTTCAGCTGGCTGCTCGATCCCGTCAGCGCGCGGGTCTTTTGCGCCGGCCGGCCGCTCGCTCCTGTCGTCCTGCGCGGCGTCCGGCTCGGGGTTGCACAATGGAGAATGCGGGAGGGAGGCGGAGCGCTCACATTGCCCGCCTCAAGGCCCCGCCGTGTGGTGCCATCTTTCTTCCTTCTGCGAGGTGCAAACTTCATGGCTGACCTTGTCATGATCATGCTCGTTGCTGGAGTGACTTAAGAAAAAGATCCAAAATAACTACTTCCCTACCTAGCATGCCAAATGTTGTAGTGTGGGAACACGAACACTAGTGATGTGGATACTCCCTTTTAATTGTTCGATAGTGGGCAGCAAGTATGCTCTAGATCATCGTCAACCTACACAAACTCAAGGGATTTTATCTATGTTCATGTTGTCTGGAGGCTAACAACCCTGCGTCCTGCTTGTTTGATTGTATTGATCTCGGTGGATGAACATGTTTTTGTGTTACTGGGGGAGAGGCCTCCTTGTCGGGTGCTCTACGCAAGGAGAGAACTAGGGTGGATCTGATTCCTCTCTACTCTATCGACCTCCCTCCATCGAGGCCATGGTCCTCCTTCTATACCTTGAAGGGGATACCACAGTGGTCGACAGAAGGCCATCCTACAGCTTACAACTCGGAGTCGCGATGAGACAAAGACTTACTATACACTCCAAAGAAACGACAAAGGACAGACAATACACGACAACGAACCAGACAATGTCATGTCCCATCTTTTGTCCCCGATTCTTGATGCTTTGTGTTCCCGGGGTTCGTCCTTCAATGCCATGGATGGGCCCTTGGGGTCCCTCTGCACCATCCTATACATGGGCTTCTCCTAGGAACGGCTAAGATACAAGCCTTCCTTCTCCTGGTCTTGGGCTTGCTATAATCACAACAATGGACATGCTTACGTTGGGATGGTGTTGGTGATAACCATGCCCGATGGCACAGACTCGCCCTGCTTTGTCCTTCTTCAGCATGGACTGCCCATAAAGCTATCAAAGCTGAGTCATGGATGTCGTCTTCCTTCCCGAGGTTGGAGGGAATGTGTCACTAATGACGATTTACCCCCTGGGAGGAGTGGTACGAAAGGATATCTCTCGAATTCCTTTCCAAAGAGCCTTTTACTCCGGCAAAGGGTCTACTCGCTCAGATAGAATCGTTGTTTCATCGATAGCCTATGTATAGCAACGACGAGATGATGATGCATGCTTTTCTAGAAGAGTAAGCCCATGCCGCCGCAGATGAAGAAGAGCAATTGGTAGTCCTTGCTTGCCTTCTACTATTCCAAGTACCGACCTGAAAAATGTCGCTGCTAGACGTGGATGTTCTAAGTTTGGGAGATGAAAGAGCAAGGAAAGGCGGAAGATGGAGGGTCACAATATGTTGTATGCCGACTATTTTGCCGAGCGCACAACTTGTACCCGAAAGGAATTTCAGCACCGATTTAGGATAAACATGGGGCCATTCATGAAGTTGGTACACAGTGCGAGGGCATACGACCCCTACTACATGATGAAGAAAGACGTTATCAGAGTGCTCGACTTCTCATCAATTTAGAAATACACCGCTGCGATGAGGATGCTTGCACTATAATAAAGGTTACTACCTAGTTGATGGCATCTATCCAAGATGATCCACATTTGTGAAAACAATGTCTGAGCCCCAAGGTCAGAAAAAAAATCTCACTTTTCTTCGCGCTAGGATGCAGAAAGGATTTCAACATGCATTTAGTGTGCTCCAATCTTGGTTCGCTATTCTCCGGCACCCTGCTCTACCTTGGTCTCAAAATCAGATGCGAGAGGTGATGTATGCTTATGAAATCATGCACAACATGATTATCGAGAGTGAGTGCGGAAATCCGCAGCAAGGGATGATCATCCATATAATAACCAGGGTCCTACTGCACAGTTGATCACCAGCTGCGTGCAGAGTTTACTGATTTTCTCTCCACGCACTAGGAGATTTGTGACTAAGTTGTCCATCAACTAGATGCAAAATGATTTGGCAGAGCACCCATGTGCGCTCAAAGGAGTCGCAGCCTAAGTGCTCTAGTTTTTTTAAGATTGTGGGAATTAATGTACTTTTATTTTAATTATTGTAGGACTCAATTTTATTAATTTTTGTATTAAAACTTCAGAAAATACCATGATTTTTGCACAAAAAAGGTCAAAACCCTTTTGTGGGCGTCATATGGGGTGCGCGGCTGGGTCGTAAGAAAAGAAGCAGCCGGAAAAGAGAGGAGATAAAAGATTTGGCCTACATTTCATCTTTGGGAAGGAGTTTGTTTGGTCCCTGGAGAACAGCTGCAATGTACTATGTGCCGACGCAGCTAGCCCCGGGCAGGCAGGACAAAAGGCAGGGATTGCTAGATGCGCGCAAGGTGAGGTGAACCTTAGCGGCGAAGGCTTCCGAAGAAAAGCATAAGCAGCTATTACTAGGTCATAGATCGAGATTCCCTCAGCAAGAGATGGCTGTGATCTATGGCGTAGCGTTATCATTATATCAACTCTACATTCTTAACCGCAGAAAAAAAGCCTTTTGTATATATGGAAATCAAAGGTTCTGGTTCCAGGAGATCTGAAGTCTAAACGCAGTTGAGCTGGAGTTCTGCAATTCAAGATACAAAGATTGTACTTGTACCCACCTGAGAAGGGCAAGGTTGCACATCATTGTCTATTTTTCTTATGCTGCTGGAATTCTATGGATCGACATCCAACCACTCTCATCCCAGCTTCTATGTACGTATAAGCTGTACCCTCCATCCATTTTTTTTAAAAAATCATATACTGTAGAATGAAAGCACTTAAGTGTTTTGCTAAAATTGCACTCTCAGAACTGTCATTTTAAGTTCAGCAAAAGATGAACCATACATATCACAATTGCAAAGATGTTATGCACCGAAACCATCTAATTCTTCAATCTAGCACAGCTGGCTGGTTGCAATGTTAGGTGACTAAGATTTACCGAAAGTACTAGCAAGAACTAAAAAGACTCCATGGTAAAACAAGAAAAGAAAAAAATCAGTACGAGGTAGGTTAGGTTAGAACCATACATAACACAAGCGCAAAGATGGTTATGTATGCATTGAAAACATCTGACGAATAGGTTGATGAAAATGGTGCACTTCCATTAGAATGCCAAACGATTTTTATCTAGAAAGGAATGCCAAACGATAGGATTCAGCATCAGTTTTTGAATATACATTGGAAACAGTATTGGATCGACAATGACAAGCAAAGGAAAGGGGGCAAACCCCAAAAGCAGCACGGTTGGCAAGTTGCAAGTCCACAATCAAGATAATGTTTTCAGCATAACCTCAGAAGAAGCAAACTCGTAGTATCGCCAAGACAACTGTTGCGCATGAACGAGGTATATGGTTAGGAGTCGTGTGCACGGAACAAAACATTCGTGTTTCTGTTGCCTTTTCTCTGTCTGTGCGTCATTCTTTTTTGCTGCTACTTTGGCTTTAATGACCAGCCTTTGATGTTAGTACTAGTTACCTTTCTGCTGCCTGCCCAGACCCACCCCAAGCCCTCTCATTTCCTTATTTCTTCGGTGCCCATCATAATTCGTAACATGTAACTTTTTATCGATGCATGTGATGCTGAAGCTTCCTGGAAGAAGCCTTGAAGATTTAGAACCACCTTAGTTATCTCAGTCTCAGGTCTCAGCTCACCACCCCTTATATATACCCATGGATCCCTAGGAACCAAACTCCATGCCAAAAACACACATGCATGTGCACAGTTAGCTAATAATCACAGAAAACACCACTGAGACGCCACTTTGATTGATTTCTCGCCGTCCCTTTGTTTTTGAGAATCGATCAAGATGAAGGCGTCCCAGTTCTTGAAGCAGCTCTTCTCCGCCATTGTGGCCGCTGTGAAGGGGAGGTCTACCGCGACGGGCAGCAAGACGAACCCCGTGCGGACGCGCCTCGTCATCTTCAGCATCCTCCGGAACAAGAAGCTCCTGATGAGCGCCATCAACAGCAAGATTCACGCGATCATGGGCGGCAGAAGCCAAGACGACAGCGAGCGCGGCAATGGCAGCAACCACCTTGTTGCGGCCGTGAGCAGTGGAGTTGGTAGGAAAGCCGCCGTGCTGCAAAACCTGCCGAGCTTCGTATTGCTCAACAGCCTTCCAAGCTTCACCATGGGCCGGGATGGCGGTGGCAGCGATTCGCCATTGGTCATGGTGAGCAGCGACGTGGAGAAAGAGGAGGGCGGAGAGGGTGTGGCGAAGCAGCTGCAGCTGGCGAACGTACCGCCAGGGTCGGTGATCGATCTTGCCCGCAGCGCGGCGGAGCGAGGCGGCGTGGAGTTCAGGCTGGAGGACGAGATCGACCACGTCGCCGACGTGTTCATCAGGAAGTTCCACGACCAGATGAAGCTGCAGAAGCTCGAATCCTTCAAGAGGTTCTGCGAGATGCTCGAAAGGAACTAACTTGATCAACAGCTGAATGATCACCACATCGATCGCTAGCTCAAATGCAGACTCTGGAGGGTCGAATCAGTATGATTTAAGTTAGAGGTTGATTAATTCAACTCCTAAGCACTCCGAGAAAATAACCGGCGCATACTGTAATTTTTACTCTTTTTTTTTCTCAAAAAGAGTAAAAAGGCACAGGAGTAGGTCGCGATTTGAACAGGTCCCATCATCTGTTGAGCTCTTCTATCTACAGCGTCATCGTTATAAAAATGTCTTGGCACTGATCAGCAACCAATTTCCCGGATCAGATCGATCATGTATAAGATCAACAATATATTCTAGATTTAGAGTACTCTTACAAGATTTACACGTCAGATATTCAAACTCAAGACAAGTCACTATAGTAATAGTAAGTTACGTGACTAACTCTTCTCCTACTCTACATTTAGTTATTTACATTGGCAAAAGAGAGCCACAATCACATCAATTCAGGTAGGGACATGAGAAATCAGCATACATGAATGAATAGTACTTAGATAATTGCAGAAAGGTATACCAAATCACTTAACAATTTGCCCTACTGGAGTTAATCTTGGGGACTGAAAAACATCAAACTGCGTTGTATACTAGAACACAAGGAAGGGGAACTGTTTTCTTCGTTCTTAAGCGGATCTTAACAGTTATGGTGTGGATGTCTGTGCATCATATGACAGCAAGTGGTGCTGTAAATTTAGAGACATGTTTCCCCATAAAATTACAAACTTCCCATCCAATTTCTTTTTTACAACTTTAAGCAGCTTCCTGAAAGGAATCAGATGTAGAACTTCGCTTAACACCAGCGACCAGAAGATGTTTGACAATACTAGAACATCATTGTTATTGGTTTAGACAGAGCTCTAAACAAAACGAGAACACAAAATAGAGCCCTTTAAGGCGAAGCATACTGACTACTGAGAACAGGGTGTCAGTTAGAGCTATGAAAACATCCTTGATGGATCCTAGCTAGAGATGGCTCAAAAAAACGGATCCTGATACTGCTAGGCAAGAAAAACCTAGGCCTTCCACAGCGTGGTCAATGCCCAAAGCCTAAGAAGTTTGCCAAAAGCTCTTCGACTATGACTAGCACTAGGCGAGCGGAGCAGGCTGAGGAGCAGCAATGCAAGGAGAATGAAGCGGAGCACTGCGTGCCCGTTGCGCCCGTTGCAGTTAACAACTACTCCCTCTTGTCACCTTTAATCGACGTGAAAAAAGTATGTACATAGGCCATTCGGTGTGCATGGCTCACGTCGATTTAGTACGACCGGAGGGACTAATAGGAATGGCTTGTTTTTATGTTGGCCCGCCAAGCCTATCACAACCCTCCTCCTTTACCTTGGCTTGGGACCAGCTATTCCTAAAAGGCATAGGTGGAGTACTCTTAGAAAAAAAATGAGTCGGGCCCTTTGGCAAGTCAGGCCGATATAGTCTTAGCACTGTAAATAAAAAGTGTGGGATCACCAAGTCTGAGAGGCCACACACGATTATTCACCATAATTTCTTCCAAATGTTCCTTCCTCTACACCGGTTTGCAGGACTCAGGAAATTCCCAGCTTCAACAAACACTACAGATTAACATACTTTCACTTTAAATAAGTATCATCTTTGAGTTTCACAGGATTTTATCTCCAAAAGAACTTTAAATTAGCAGCTTCACAAACCCTGATAAGGCATTAGGTATATTAGAAACATTTGAAACACGGTTCCATGTTTCTAATGTTCAAACTTCAAAGTGCAGCTGGGGGGGCTATCAAGAGATGGTCTTGATATCGAACAACATGGAGACAATCATAACAAGTGTGAGATAGTTGCTATAAAATCCCCTCAAATAAAAGATAGTTGCTAAATTGAATTGACAACCATGGATGGAATTGGCGATAGTAACATAACAAATGTGCAATTGGGGGCATCTAGAAAGAAATACTGACAACCACAGGCAGAGCTGAGCTAAATCAACCCTTACAAAATACTAGTTGGATAATAGTTCCAGCAACTTCACGTGCTAATCAAATGTGCCGAGGAACCAACACGTTACATCCAAATGACGCAGCTCTTCTTACAAAGGGCACAACCAGTCGATCAATCAACATATCGGTCACTAATGGAGGACATCCAGATAATGCCTATGTTTTCTTCCTATGGGTGGTATCACGAAACTGAGTTACTTTGCTTTAATCAGGTCACAGATTTGAAATCATACTGCAGACTCAAGAAAGTCTCCAGGTACAAAGATAGCAATAGCTCATAATGAAATACTTTTATTTAATTTATTACTAAGACGTATGCTCATTGAAGCATCTAAACAAACATACAACATATGATAAATTTTTAAAACACATTATAAGAAAATATACAGCTTTTTCATATTCATCAAATGTCAAGTAGTTTTCTGAATGTACCATCAATTCTGGAAAAAAGGTTGTAGTCTGTTTATGATCATAAATCTATTTATGTTTGTCATCAATGGATAATGTCAACTATGATTTTCATAACTCTGTTAGTTTCTTCATCTTACCATGTAAAGATAAGATTTAATCAGTAAGAAGCCATATTTTTTTTAACAAACTAACTTGACCATGAAGTTTGTTCTCATTCTGCTGAATATCATATTCAGCAAATCAATTGTAAATTTGTTATGCCTGCACGGCTAGGTTAATAAGAAACTGCTTGTTTGATCCAGTTGCAAACATGTTCAAGGGATTACCAATGACTTACTTAGTACCAAATTGTATTGCAGCTACATGAAATAGTCAGTAAGGAGACTAGACACTTAGAATCAATATTCAATCCATATACACAATTTCTTAGTGCATACCAACAGTAGACACACAAAAGATTCCTGTTTGGATTATAGTATTGTACCAACTGCTAAAGGAACAAATACCCATTTAACAGATGTCATGAGTATATGGCAATTCAACAATAGAAGATCACTTCAGCAAGACATACCTGAAACTGAACCTGTCAACTATGAGCTATGTTCTTCGCCTAGAGTGATTGGCAGACCCTGGTGAACCTTCAAATAAATCAGAAAGTTGATCCTCCAAGTCCTCTGGGGTATATTTTATATATTTTCCCGAGCTTCTTCCACCATCCACCTGACTACCATATCTTCCTAAAAAAGCACGATATGCTGGAATCACATTTTCGGATATAGATATCTTAAGCTCTTCTCGGAGTTGGGGATCTGGAACTTTCCAGATTGTCTGGTTCCTGTAAATTTCCTCAAAGGCCAAGTTGAAATTCTTGAACTTCTCCTTAATGGACATCCTAGAACTTGAATGCCCACTGCCACTGCCACTGCCGCTCCCACTTCCACTCCCATGTACATCATCCCTCAGATAAGACAAAGTCTTGGCCCATGAAATCCGTAGGTAGCTCTTTGAATACTGCCGAATCTTGCCACTGCGCCTTCTTACCCAGTGATCGCCTAAAATCTTCCCAAGCTCGGAATCCTTCACCTTCTGAACAATGTAGAGCAAATTGTTCATGGAAAATATGCACTCCAGGGCAGCATCTTCATAAAGTTTAGATTTGTCCTCCAAATTGGCCTCCAGGTAACACATGAGCTTCAAAAGGCGCCTTCCAAGAGGGGTCATGCTCTCTAAGTGTTCTGGATCATGATCCTGATCTTCAGGTCTTTCCACAGAAGGGTGATTGTCGCCACCATCATCCAAGAGGAGATCAAGTGTCCCGCAATAAACGACCAACAACCTCAAATAGTTCATGACATAGCGAGTCATTGGGTGGATCTCCCCAGCAATCATTGCCCTCCTCGATGACTCCTTCTGCAAAACCTTCCCAAACTCGAAAAGGGTACCCCTTACAGCATCCCCAAGCCTATCAAGAATTGCTTGAACATCACTGATTACACCATCACCGGAACTTCCGAGACACAGATCCTTCATTTCAGGGATTACCTCAGCAAGTGCCTCATACATGTCAAGAATCCGCGAGAGCTTCTCTGGCGAGCGGGGGCACACAGCCACAGCCTCCCCAAAGTTAAGAATCTGCATTATACATCCTTTGGTGGATTCAAGGAAGCACTCCTCCTTGAGTTGGTCGGACACAGCGAGCACCTGGTCGCAGAGTCGGCGCTCGCCAGCAAGCAGCACACGCACGACCGTCTTAACCCCTTGCACCCACTTCTTCATCTTGTCGTTGAGCTGCTTCCACTCCACGCGCTGCACCTCGTCAATGCTGAGGCGCTCGACGCCCAGCACGGAGAGGTACTCGTCTTGCAGGTCGCGCCGGATGCTGCAGTAGGCATCAGCAAGCTCACGCCCGTACCCTGCACACGCCATCCGGTCGGCGATGGCGCGCAGATCGTCCACGGCCTCGGGGCGGACGGGATCGAACACGTGGTCGTCAAACGGGTTCCCCAGCCCCAGGGGGCCGCCGCGCGCGGTCTCCGGTGTGGCGTCGAGGCTGTGCGGCGTGGCGGCGTCAAACTCGGAGGAGGTGTCGAGGTCCTCGAAGGATCCGAGCGAGAAGCGGCGGAGCGAGAAGCAGAGGCCAGTGGGGTCCAAGGGCACGGCGTGGCGGACCATGTGATGGCGGAGCTCCTCTTCGAGGCGCGCCATGGCGAGCTGGACGGCGACTCCAGCGCGGCCGGCGCCGGAGGCGCCACGCGCGAGGTGCTCTGTGGCGACATCGACGGCGGCGAGGTACTGCGCGACATCGTCCTCGGGGGCCTCGAAGACGAGGGCCTCAGGTGTTGCGTCCCAGAGCTGGATGAGCTGCTCGGCGGCGTCGAAGGCGGCGGCAGAGGAGATCTCTGACGATTCGGTGGAGGAGAGGTCGGGGGAGGGGAACAGGTCGGTGGTGATGGATGAGAGGCGGTTGTCGAAGCCGGAGAGGATGCGGATCATGTCGTCGGCGGCGTTCTTGGAGGTGGCCAGGGACTTGACGATATGCTGCGCGGCGGCGAGGACCTTGTCGCTGCCGCCGGTGGATTCCGGGGGCGGCGGGGGCGCCGCCGACATCGCCGGCAAGTGAGTACTTGGGGATTGGTGGAGCGGAGGTAACTTGGGTGCTACGCTGCTGCTGCTGCTGCCGCCGCCGCTTTTTGACTGCTGGATTAGAGTAGAGTGTTCACGGCCACGGCCGCGCCCGCGCTGTCAGTGTCCGGGGATGAGCCGATCCTCTTGTCACTTTCTTTTTCTGTTTTTGTTTCTTTTCTCTATTTATTATATGAGATCTTTTTTTTCTTTCTTTCTGATTTTCTGATTTCGGCTGGAATCCGTAAATTCCAAGGCCGGTGGCTGCCAATCCAGCTGGAATCAGACATATTTTAGGGTCGGCGACGGTCAATCCGGTTGGAATCAACCCAAGTGGCGCGGCACGGGCTGGTGGCACGAGCTCGGGAGGTGGCGGCGGAGATGGGACGGCGACGACTGTGGGTCGGCGGCTCGGCGTCATGCGGGAGGAGGGCTCGGAAGAGCAGTTGGCCCTCTCGCATTCGTTTTTTCAAGTATACATAAATGTTTCTTGGCTTTGCAGCGGAGGTTCAAATATATGAAGCTTTCTAAATTTTGTGTGAGGAGAGCATTTATATAAAAGCTACTGGTGCAATGTTTAGAAGTCAAATTGCCATACTACCTCCGTTTCAAGGAATAAGGCGCACGCGCAACCCAAGACGAACTTTGACCATAAAAATTGAGCAATAAAATCTTGATTATATTATATGTAATTAGTATCGTTGGATTCGTATTGAAAAGCACTTTTTAATGATATTAATTTCATATAAACAATCTTTATCTATTTAAAGTAATTCTTGGTCAAACAAAAAGCTCGTAAAACGATGGCGCCTTATTCCTTGAAACGGAGGTAGTATTATTTTATTTTTAGCAGTCCTAATCAAATGTACAAAGAAGATGCTGACATGTTGTTGAAAAAATGGAGATGCTGACATGTATCTCTATGGCTTGTAAATCCGCTCGAGGAAATGCTACAACAACATACTTTCTCCGTTTCACGAATAAGTAAACGTGCAGAGTTTCCAACACAGATTATCAAGAGAAAATTACATTGAAAAGATACAAATGAACATCTTTCTCCTCTTTAATTTTTTCACCTCCAACAAACTAAATGCATGTAGAAAATCAAGATAGCATGTGTTAAATATTGTTGCATTCGATTTCTGTACGATGAGAGAGAAGCAATTTTTTGCTACTTTAAAATGCATTGAAAAGATAAAAAAATACACTATTTTATGGAGAAAGTTTGAGGCTAAATGTCGCAGATTTGGTGCACATAAGCACCAATGATCCCTTTTCAGAAAAGTAATTTAAAAATAAAAATTTCAGAAAAATCTGAAAATAAATCATGATGTAGTTAGTATTGTACCCCAAACGTGTAAATTTTCAACTGAAAATAATATGTATTTTGGTCTGCACAAAATTAACATATATGTGGATCTGAATATAGTGATTCAAATCTCCAAAAAAAGATCAGCCTTTTGTCATTTTTGTGTAGCTTAGAAAATAAAACATTTATAATTAAGATTTTATACGTTAGTGGAATACATCACTAGCTACTTTTAGAATTTTATTACATAATTTTTTGAAATACATAAATATAATTTTTTATTTTTTTAATACAATAAAACCACTGGTACCCATGATTCAAAAGGACTTTTCGCTAAACGTCCACTTATTTTGATAACAGGGAGTAAGCGCTGGTTCGACCTAACAAGAGCGACCCAGCGTGAGAACCAACCTGTGGTTGGATGGTTAGGAGGGCAGTGGCATCCCCAACCCACCAGAGTTCAAATCCTAGATTTGACACTTTGGTGTCTCATAAAGGCGGAATATTCTTCAGTGGGAGGCGACGTTCCCGTCGACAGCGAGGCGCCTGTGGTGACTTCGTCAATCTCAAGACCCGCCGGATCAGTTCTTCAACGCAGTCTCTTGGAGGTGCTCATAGGGGTAGGGTGTGCGTGTGTGCGTTCATAGGGGTGAGTGTGTGCGCGTATGTGTGAGTGTCTTTGATTGTACTGTGTTTCGCAAAAAAAAAAAAGAGCGACCCAGCGTCTGACTCAAACCCTCGGTCGAAGCACTGGAACGAGACGGCGGCGGCGTGCCGAGCTCTAGCGGAGCCTACCCTCGAGGCAGTGCAGCGCGGTGAGGTACCCGAGGCGGCGACCTCAGTCGAGGGAACGGCGGCTTCCTAGTGCGATCATCTGGGAGCTAGTTCAAAGGTTGGCCCCTTTCCATTCAGCTTCAGCACCTGTTCCCCTTTCCTCTGAGCACTATGAAGTTGAGTCGACCTTCTGTAATGTATGGATTGCCAGTAAAGAGGTGATTTGTCTGTTGAATGGCACTAGAAATCAGCAACACGATGTCAATTTTAGAACATGATAAATTGATAACTCTTCTATCGAAGTTTGAATTGGGCGTCAGAAATTTATTAGGATACGAAAGTACCTGTCCAGGACCCCCTCGTGATCCATTTCAAGGCGGGGTAGAAAGCCAAAAACCGATCCTCTAGCTCTGCCCTAATACACTCAGTAAAGGTAGTCTATTAGAAGGGCACAAGATCGATTTCCTCTCAAAACTATAGCCATATCGAGGTTATTGCAATGTTCAAGCCACGCATGGTCAGATTTCTCCGTCAATCTTGTTAAATGTTTTGTTGCATGCCCAGTAGCTCCACTTGGTTGGACTGCAATGAATCTATGTTAATGTCCTTGTATTTTATTTTGAGAGAATTGTGTTTTTGTTTTTTGATGTACTAATGTGTGCTCATTTTAATCGAGAAGTTGGGTGCTTGGTAGATACAGGAATAGGTGCTTGGATTATACTAGACAAGAGGAAATTGGAAAATGAGTAAGCTTGCGAATATGTTCTCGCTTCTTAATCTAGAGGGTGAAGATGATGGAGAAGATGATAGAGAAGTTAACCCAACATCTTCTACCAGCATAGGAGAAACTGCTGCCAGCAAACCTGGTTGGTACTCCTTTTCTCCTAGAATATAGCTCCAGAGTAGTGGATTACTACACCAGATGGATTTTCTTTCCTTTTTTGGCATGGAGAATTTATTGCCTAACTCATGATTATCCCTGCATTATCAGTTTGAGTAGTTTGCCTGGGTCGCTCTTCACTGGCCCATTTTAACTCGTATGAAACAAATTAATATTAGCTACTATTGCCAAGAACAAAACTGCCTTATGATGTGATAATATCTTCCTGGGCTCTGCCGACATTCTGGTTTATGGCCACTGACTGTTCAATTTCCTAGAGTGGCTATTTTAAAAAGAGGACATGTATTGTCTAGGCAAGGTTTTTGAGTCACGACTCAAAACTGAGTCGCCAACCCTGGGACTCAGTGATTAATCGACGAAAGTCGCTGTATAGTCACCATAAGTTGCTGTTTAGTCACGAGTCGCCGTGATTTTGAGAAAACAACTCGGCGACTATACGGCGATTATACAGCGACTGAAAAACCATGGTGCTAGGCAGCAGACTCAATACGTAGACAGCCTAACTTGGCACAAACTGGATTAATGTTATCTTATGTGAGGGTGAGCCTCGTGAAGAAACTAAGTTATTATGTCGTCTATATCATGTTTTGAACAGTGGCTCATTTTCTCAAGAAGCCTGTCAAGTGGTTCGATGTTATAATATCTATCTCATCATCTAAGTGCACATATGTAACCCTTGCAAATGTGAATGGCAATCTGTTTTCATCATAAAATTAGGGATAAAACTGCCCTACAAAAGGCGACAATGTGGGATTTGCCAAATCTGACAACCCTGACCTAACAACTTATGTGTTAACCCTTATATGCTCTCGCGTAATTGCTCTATTCACTTTTTTTGTTTCATGAATGACCATCTTGCCGCTAGTTAATACTATCTTTTTTCAAAACTTCTCTCTTGCTGACATACGGCTGCCTGCCACAAATGAGAGTATCAGAAACCTTTTATAGTTAATACGAGTACTATATTGAAATATGTGACTGCGTCATTTTTTTTTGTTGACGTTGATCCATCTTCTTAGAACTATTGTAGGATTTTGTAAGTTTACTTTTGGTAGTTTTCCATAAACAACAGTGGCCCCAACACTGAAAAACATCATAATTTCTTGAGAGAGAGAGAGAGAGAGAGCGAGGATTAACATGTACACCAAGGAGGGTGTCAATGACTTGGTCATGGGCCAGGTGCTGTACAATTGGAGTAAGACCTCAGGAAGGGGCTGCGCATTTTAAATCTAAATGACGAGCATGAAGAGATGTGGCTGATGAAGAGAGCTGTAACTAGGTGTGGCTGATGAAGACTGAAGAGCTGTACGTGGTGACACTCCTTCTGATGCTATTGCAAGAGACATCCTGGTGTACTTTAGGGTATAGAACTACAATCCAGATTTATTTAGCATGCTGGATGACTTTTCATAGGAAGAACTCCTAAAAAATTCCTAGATTATAGAACCCGCCCAATCCGGTAAACAGGACTTGGCTTTTAAGATGCAAGTTATGGTACCCACACCATCGCTTCTTGTCCTTGTCCTTATTTTTTATCTGAAATGACTAGCCACTATAAGATTATCTCCACTGCATCACATAAATTAGTCTGCAAACTTCATTAGGAAAATGGTTTATACCAGTTATAGTTGAGCCCCTTTTTATACCCTAGTCGTTCAATGAATTTTTGTAGAATCAGCTAAATTTTTTGATAGAACTGGCAGAAACTGGATCTGCTTTCTATCCTAACTGTTATCTTCACAATGTTATTGCTTTTAGATATGTTTTCATAAACCTACATCAGACCACACATACCTATTGAAATTTTCTGCTCAAAATGGCTAGCATAGCAGCTAATCTTGTACATAAGATTTTAGTTGTGCAAAGAAGTTGCTAGTTTGGACTTTGAAGTAGCATCTGCCTGGTGACCCAATAATTGCACCACTAGATCATGTTTTTGTTGACCCTGCAGCTTATGTTGGGCTGTTGGCATAACTCTGTATCAGTAAGTTCCTGCATATATTCAGTACATGCTGGAAATACCAGTACCTGGCAGTTCTACATATCGGTTATCAGCTGTTCCATTTTCTTTCATGTGGCAGACATGACTTATGTATTACATTTATTGGTTATGTTGATATCATGTGGAGTGTGGACATTGTGGATGACAACATGTGTATACTATGTCATTTTCGCTCAAGCAAATTTACCAGCATACTGATCAGATTTTTAATCTGGTCAATATGGTTTTCCCCTTTCTCTTAAGTTTAATCTTTAGGATACACATGGATACATGAGAGACCATTATATTTGATGGGAGCATAATTGTATTTTATAAATTTTCTGATTTCTACTCTGTATTTACCATTCAGATAAAAGTGTGCAAAATGACACAGCTGTAGTAAACAGCAATGGAGGAGATGTTGCGCCATCGTCTGATGGTTACAGGATGCCTTTGGTGTGGATAGACTTGGAAATGACTGGTAAATTACATAGAAACTTTTTTAATGTTCATTTTCATCGTCACACCTTCATATACTTGTTTATTCTTAACAGTTTGTGTAGTTTTATTCCTCAGAATGATTGAACTTGTAAAATGTTCACTTACCAAGTAAATAGTTCAGTGAGGGGAAATATCTTGTTGAACTTGTAAAAATACTTCCTAAGAATGGTGAAACAAACATATTTCTAATATGCTGCACACGGCTTTAGTTAACCGAAATATAATCTGGGATTCAACTAACCAAAACTACAATTTGATTTTTTGTCTTGGATGCCCATAACAACTTCTTGAGTTGGTCTGAAACATAGAAGGGTGTTTCTTATTCTGGAAGTTAATGATGTTAGCTAAGTACTTTGATCTCTGATCTGATGATAGTTGCTACTGCTATGAATTTCTTCATCTTTTTATATCTCTTTCTCTACAAGTTTTTCAATTGATAGATATATCAAATATAGTTTTGGATTGTTGTCCTTTTTTGTTACCTTTAGCTTGTGCATACAATGATGACTAACGGCACACACATACTGGATTGTGTAGGTTTGGATATTTCAAAAGATCGGATATTGGAGATAGCTTGCATTATAACGGATGGTAAACTTACAAAACAAATAGAGGTGGCTGTTGAAATCACATACAATATCGCGTTGTTCTTATTACCAGATATGCTTAAAGGAATATTCCAGAATACCCATGAATTGCTGCAGTTTGAAAAATACTTTTGGCGACAAATCTAATATTACTCCGGTTCAAATTAATTGCCTCAAAATGGATGTATCTATACACTAAAACATGTCTAGATACATCCATTTTTGGGCTATTATTTTGGACCGGAGTATGTTATCTTCATGTGGCCAATCTAGACAGTACTCCTTATGTTTCCGTTACAAATCCAAACCCATCCTTTCCTCAGCCCCATATATAATAAGTATATATTGAAAATGGGAGCTGATGATCCATGTGGAATATTGTAGGAGTTTTTACAATGGAAAAAAGCATCCTTCCGACTTTCCGAGCCAGCACACCAATAGTTTTTCCCTCATTGTGTCAATAAGCACACATAGTGCTTCCATCTCAATGTGGAATAACTTTCCTGTCATCATCTCATCGGGACATTCAAGATTGTTGTTATTTTGCAGGGCCCCGACTTGGTTATAAGTCAGAGCAAAGATTGCTTGGATAATATGGGTGAATGGTGCAAAACCCATCATGCATCTAGTGGTAATTAGTCTTCATTTTCCAAAGAACATTTCTTATGGGGTTTTTCTTCTCTGGATATAAATCTGACGACCCCTGAATATTTAGGATTGACAGAGAGAGTACTGCAGAGTGAGATTTCGGAGCGTGACGCAGAGAAGAAAGTATGTTGTCTAATTTGTATACTTACCATCACATTTGTTCTGAAAATCTGACTGCAAACATGGATATGAAATGGCAGAACTAAACTGCTTCCATATTCTGGTTCATTTATCCATCTGCTGCAGTTTAATTTTTAGCCACTTTAGGACTCTTTGAGTTCTTCCTTGCTTTTCTTAAGTTCTACAGTTTACATAAATTCATTTTCATGTGCTCTTTTGACTCATTACGCACCTGCCTTCTTACATTAAGGCATTATCATGAGAACCAATAGTTCTGACATGATTTGAGCTGATCATTATAGGTTGTTTTTCCTCAATTATCCATATACAGCATATATGTTTTTGATTATCAGTCAAACAAGAGGAAAGGAAGGGAATCTGATTGGGGGAGTGTGACTGATTTTGCCGTGTTACAATTGATCATTAAATATTTTTCTGTAAAATGCTGAATTGCCAATTGCCACTCTATTGTTTATTTACAAAATAATCAGTGCACGCCCTCATATTGTGATGCTTGTACCTTGTAGCACTGCAGCTGTCAGATGTCACTTGCATATATTTAATGTACAAATCCTGCGATTCCAAACCCTTTTCTGGCCAAAAATTACCCTAAGTTCAGGCAAAAAAGGTGAAAAACTCAGCTGAACATTTTTTTGCAAGCATACAACTTTACACAGGTGGTAATTCATCCTATATTCAAAATGCATTTTCCCACTTTTAAATATTGTGAAAATGTAATATATTTTTGATAGACAGCATGAAATACAAACATGTATGCTTGCAAAAATATGATCATACACGTCCTGCGCAAATGAAAAATAACAAACAGACTGGTCTAATTTAAATAGCTTATTAATCACTGTTCAAGCTGCACCAAGTTTTGCAAGTGTGTGTTGTAGCATGATGTTTTATCCATGAATGTTTTCGTAGTTCTCATTTCTCAGTCTCTTTAAGTTTTGAACTCTGAACAACGCTTGTGCTTCACCGATTAATTATTACATTGGGGGATCCACCATTAATTATTATGTGTGGCAGGGTAGGTTACGGCCAAGCAGGGCACTTAGCCCAGGAGTCCTATTATTGGTTCCCTATGGAAGAAATCAAAATTGTAGTAGTATATGTTTCCTTTTGAGAGAATTAGAAGTAGGACTCTCCATAATATAAGAGAGGATGTGTGGACGGGAAAATTCAAGCAATCAATAAAGTTAAGTCTTTCCCCCCAAGCTCTTCTCTTCCTCCTCTGTTACCCCTCAACACTGCAAGGCGTGTACCTGGAAGAGCTTCATTGGCCCTCAGATACCTCCAGGCTATGGGCCATGGCTACGCCCTTCGGTCCCAAGGCTCTAACATGACTACAGCATTTCCTTACACAGCTTTGAATGATATGCCACAGTTTTTTTCATTGATTACTGTAAAACAAAAAAGAATGCCTTGCTAATAAAGTAAAATAACCAAAGATTCTAATGAAAGTTCATATTGGCTCATTTGCAGGTGTTAGACTTCCTTATGAGGCATGTAGGTTCGGGCACTCCATTAATAGCTGGGAATTCTGTTTACGTGGATTTACTATTTCTGAAGGTCAGTAAAGAATGCCCTCTTGGATTGGTATACTGGCACACAGATAGCAACTTTCTTGCAGGTAGGATTAGGGAGATGAGATAATCCTTCTCTTCAAGCCATGATCTGTAGATTAGGTAATGATTCCGATTGATAGTTTCCTTTTGCAAGGTTGAATGTTACCTATACAATGGGCTTAAGGTATCACAACCAGTTCTGTTATTCTCTCCCAAGTTTGTCTCCCTTATCCTTAGTCCCTCCTTATCTCCTATATACAACTCCACCCAGCCATCCTCCCAGTGGTATTTACCCTTTTCTGTATCTTGGTACTACAACACATGATATTAATAGCTGGATATTTTTGTCATCTCTCATATTCATGGAGCACGGTAGAAAATTATGTGCACATTTTCGTTCTCTTTTATTTTCTCTTTGTAGGAGAGATAGATGTTTTCCTTTGAGCAATCATCGTCAGTTCTTCATGGACCCAAGATTGGTGACTGTTAGAAAATAGTTGTCCTCCAGCAGGGTTAAAAGTTTCAGCAAAATGAAACTTAGTTGGTACTGACTTGTATTTCCAGTTACTAGTATTCCTGTCCTAACTTTCGGTATTCAATCTTTTGCTTCTTTGCTTGAGTAGAGCGAAACAAGTCAGCCATCTCAGGATTGAACACTACGTTCCATTTGGTCATTTCTCTTTGGATTCGGTTTATCCAAACGCAGCGAAGGCAAATGTGTTCCCTGCCCTCTGGGATGAAAAATAAGAAAAACTCGTTAACAGGCTTGTTCAAATTGCATGGATAACTGCCACGGTTGATTCCAAAATTAAAATCAGTTAATTTTCCTGTATTTTTCTTTGCCTCATTTCAGATCAGCTTGTTAGCTCAATAATAAATTTAGTTCTGAACTATAAATAAGATGGTATGATATCAAACTGCCGTATTTTGGACAATGCTCAATAATAATTTGCTAGGCGGATATCCATGTTTTCTGCAAATATCATTGTGCAATATAATTTCTTTATTCTTCGTTGCACATACATTGTGTCCTTTTTTCCATTCTGAGGACATCTTGTTTCCATTTTAAATACTATGTATTCTTAATCTCTTGGTGGATGATAACAACATTTGCTAGTTTTTCTTGGCAGAAGTATATGCCACAGCTTGCAGCCATCTTCTCTCATGTGATTGTTGATGTGAGCACTATAATGGCTTTGTGTATCCGGTGGTACCCTAAAGGTAAACTATATTTGTAGAACGCTGGTATCTTTTATCATCCTCGTGTTGCTGTCAATTTATTCCAGTAATCTATTTGTTATTTGCACTTGTCTCAGTCTTGGGATTATTGTCTTCTTGCCTCAAGTGATTTATAATCCTGTTGGAGAAGACTAAAATAATTTCTCTTGATATATTCAATTTGAGTAGTTAAAGAAAACCTTGATATTCTTGATATATTTAAGTGCCAGTATAGTTTTCCATTTAGAGTTTATACACAGGAATAAGAAGTTGCATCCTAGGTATTACCAAGATTCGAGCACTTCTAGCGCATTTGAGCAAGGTCATTGCTGGCTCATTGTTAATTTATCTTCTGTTTTTATCTTATCTTCTTGACCTTGAGTTTAATACTACCTAGGAACTTTTTTAACGTTGAGATCTTTTGTCATGTAGACCAATTGTACAAAAACGTCTGATACCCCGACATTGTTTCTTTTCATTTTACTCTCACAGAAAGGAAACAAACTCCTAGAAAAGGAAAAAGTCACAGGGCAATGGATGATATTAAAGAAAGCATCGCGGAACTGAAATACTACAAAGACAACATTTTCAAGCCACAGAAATCTACGAAGTAGCTAAATGGATCATGGATGGAGCATAACGTATATCATCCTGTAAGTTGAGTATCGAATAGCCAGGATTGGAAAGGAAATTTCGGCCCAACTTTTGGGTGCATCACAGTGAGCTCATATCATTACATTGATCCCTGATTCTCAGACTCGCAACTAATGTCGTATACTGTTTATCTAAAAAAAAATGTCACAACACTGCTGCAACTCCAAAGGCTGCGGCCTACTGTATAATCTTGCAGTTTAATTTAACTAGGTACTGGTGTTCGGTCTGACCTCAGGGAGCCGTTTGAGCACCAAAACGCGGGTTTTGGGCATGCTGTGTCAATTTGGATTTTTTTTTTTTTTTTTGAGCAACCCTCCCTTCCTTTATTTATTCAGGAAAATTAGGATACAGAACGCCCTCTGGCGGCACACCAAGCCACATGTACCTCCCTACAGGAGAGCCCAACACAGACCGGGCTAATACATGTGGTTCATTATTTGAAACTCTATTCTCATGAACTAAAGAAAAATCAGAAAAAGCTACCGAGGAAGATGATATTTCATGTAAGATGTGGCTGTACCGCCCCAAATTCTTCTCCCTCCATGCCTTAACCACTGACAGACAATCAGAAGCCACCTTGATCTTCCGAGCTGCAATGTCAAGCGCTAGGTTCTGACCCTCTCGAACCGCTATCGCCTCCAACACCTCCGGGTCCGAGATGCCTGTTATAAGCACCGCCGACGACCCCGGATATTGTCCTGCCGCCGATCGTGCCACTGCTGCAGCAACCCCATGGTCCTTGTTGCGCGCCACTGCTGCATCCACATTCACTTTCACCACTCCATCCGGAGGGAATCCAAGCCGCTGGTTTAGGTTTCGACGCTGCCGCCTTCTTCACCCCCCACATACTGCTTTCACCAATTTCCCTGATTGCTCCAAATCAGCCAGAAAACTCTCAATAAAATGATGAGTGCTCAAAGGGCTCTGGAAAATACCCTCATGAATTGCCTTACGCCTTGCATGCCATATCGCCCAGGCCGTAACACAAAGCCGAACTAGTTGCACGTGAGGTACTGTGTCAAACATCGTGAAAAGCCATCTCCGAGCTTCTGGCTCCTGGACTTGGCTCATATGTTCCGTAGTCTCCTCATCCGCCAATGCCCATACACATCTTGACATCGTACAATCTAGCAGAGAATGGCGCCAGGAGTCTTCCGCGCCACAGAGTCCACATGCACTTGACGGAGAAATATGTCTCCGATGCAGAGTGTCCGAGGTTGGCAGGGAATGTTTAGCCAAACGCCATAAGAAAATCTTCAGCTTAGAAGGAACTGGAATGTGCCATAGCTTCGTCCAACTATTATCCTTCCCTTGCTGATCAGAGTGAGCTGCGATCTCGTCTACCCACGCCACCCGACGCTCACGCGTGGACACCATCATCCGGTATGCAGACCTTACCGAGAACAGCCCATTCTTCTCATAGTGCCATGCCCAGAAATCCGGCACTACACGCGAACAAATCGGTATCTCCCGTATTGCTTCCACGTCCATAGGAATAAAACACTCCTCCAGTTTCTCCATGTTCCATTGCCTTGTACACTGATCAATAAAATCACTCACCCTTAACGGTGGATTTGTCACCTTACAAGCAATTGGACGTAACGAACAATCCCTTGGGATCCAGTTGTCATCCCAGGCATTAGTGCTTGTACCAGTACCGATACGTCGTATCAGGCCCTGGGCCAGAAAATCTCTTCCCTCCACTATCGAGCGCCAGACCTTGGACGGATGAGAGCCCAGATCAGCCGACAAAAAATCTGTAGAAGGAAAATACACTGCTTTCAAAATTCTCGCACTTAACGTGTCTGGGTTCTGCAAGATTCGCCACCCCTGACGAGCTAGAAGCGCGAGATTGAACAGCTCAATATCCCTAAAGCCCAAACCCCGAGATGCTTGGGCTTCGTCATTTCTTCCCAGGCTACCCAACACATCTTCCTCTTGCCATCCTTACTTCCCCACCAAAAATTTCTGATCAACGAGTTGATATGCTGACAGAGTCCCTGTGGTAGCTTGAAACATGCCATTGAGAAAATTGGAATTGCCTGAATCACTGATTTTATAAGAACATCTTTACCCCCTGCAGACAGACATTGCTCCATCCAGCCTTGGATCCTCTTCCAAATGCGATCCTTCAAGAACTTAAAAGCCCCATTACAAGACCGACCCACCTGAGAGGGCATACCCAAGTACTTTTCACTCAAGGATTCATTCTGAACATCTAGTATTACCTTCAGCTCCTCCTTGATCCCCTGCGGAAACCGCTTGCTAAAGAAGATGGATGATTTGTCCAAATTAATTCTTTGCCCCGAGGCTCGACAGTATGCATCCAACGTGTCCCGAGCATCACGTGCACTCTCCCCATTGCCCTTGATGAACAGCAGGCTATCATCTGCAAAGAGTAGGTGATTCACTGCCGGGGCAGTGGGAGCCACCATTAAACCTTGTAAGCTCGATGATTCACTTCTTGATTTTAACAGGCACGACAGGCCCTCTGCTGCCAACAAAAACAAATAAGGTGAGATCGGATCCCCCTGACGGATACCACGCGAAGGCTTGAATTCTTCCAGCCTCTCTCCATTAAACAACACTGAGAATGATACAGTAGTCACCATTCGCATCACCATATCGACCCATCTAGAGTGGAAACCCAACTTTATCATGATAGCTCGTAGATAGTCCCACTCAACACGGTCATACGCCTTCCTCATATCCAGCTTGAGTGCACAAAAACGGTGTTTCACCGCCTTATTCCTCTTCATGAAATGCAAACACTCATATGCTGTAATTATATTATCTGTTATGAGCCTCCCCGGTACAAAGGCTGATTGCTCATCCGAGATAATCGACGGTAGTACCTGTTTCAGTCTATTAGCAAGGACCTTCGATGCAATCTTATATATAACATTACAAAGACTGATTGGGCGGAATTGGCCTAGCTCCTCCGGATTGGCAACCTTCGGAATCAGGACCAAAATTGTCTTATTAAAAGTGGCTGGATCATCCTCGCCACGCAGCACCCTTAGCACAATATTTGTGATCTCCTCTCCACACAGACTCCAATGACGCTGGAAAAAATGGGCGGGCAACCCATCCGGCCCCGGCGCCTTGGTCGGGAACATCTGAAACAGTGCATCTCTTACTTCTCGGCTAGTGATTGGGCCGATGAGTGCCTCGTTCATCTCCCCTGTTACCCGGGCGGGCACAGTATCTAGCACTGCATTCATCTCCTCAACTCCTTCAGACCTGTATAAATCACGATAAAACTCATTAGTAGCACTCGCCATTGCTGAAGGGTCATCCGTCATCTCTCCGTCCGCCCTACGGAGCTGGCAAATTTTATTTCTCCGCTTTCTCTGGCTCGCTCTCAAGTGAAAGAAACGAGTGTTCTTATCGCCCTCTGCTAGCCACTGAACCCGCGATCGCTGCCGCCACATGACCTCCTCACGATGATCAAGTTCGGTCAGCCGTTCCACGGTTTTCTGCTCCGCTTGGGAGGGGCCAACCCGCCCCGGTTCTTCTCGCATGCGCTTGAGTTCATCCCGCAGCGTGAATATCTCTTTGCGGACATTTCCAAACGTATTATTTCCCCAACTCGAAGAGAGCCGGTCACATTCTCAATCTTCCGCTGAAGGTCAATCAGCGTCATTGCTTTCCCCTGCTGAGTCCAACAATTCCTCAGCATTGAATCAAAATCCTCATGCCTCTCCCACATAACTTCATAGCGGAAAAGCCTGGAGCCTCCCTGCCTACGCTGGCCAACTTGCACATCCTTCCATGTCAAGAGTATAGGATTATGATCAGACGTAGCTGCCGTAAGGTGACGCACCCTTGCCATGGGAAACCGATCACACCAATCTACTGTCGCCAAAGCTCGATCCAACCGTACCTGACAGTAGGATCCACCAGCAATTTTCTTCTCGAACGTCCACTTTACTCCTTCGAAACCAAGGTCTCGTTACCCGCAGACATCAACTGCGTCTCTGAAGCCCGCAATCTGCGCATGACTCCTCTCCTGCACCCCACTATGCTCATGTTGGTGCAGTACTTCATTAAAATCCCCCACACAAACCCAAGGGTAAGGTGATGAAGAGCGAATGAATTTCATTAGGTCCCAAGTTTTAAACCGCTCGGCCACTTGGGCCTCTCCATATATTATAGTTAAGCGCCACGGTTCATTCCCAGTTTCCTTCACAATGCTGTGTCAATTTGGAGAGGCGCTGATTCTTGCAACAAGCTTTGGGGCCAGCAGCAAACCACCAAAAATTCCAGGCCCAAATTTGGACAGGGAATCCGAGGCTTGGTAAGCTATCTCAAATGAACCAAAAAAAAAAAATCCGTGACATGGGTTTGGGAATGCATAGACACGATACGGACGGCTTTCCCCGGCCCGTGGCCGAACGGTCGTATCACCTTCAGCCCACCATTACTGTCACATGCATCAGGTCCTGTGGGCTACTACTAGATAAAGACCAACTTTCACCGCAGAACGACACGTGGCCCCGCGTTCGCGCCTCGTCTGCATACTTGCCCCGAACGGGCACCATGGTTAGTACAGTTGCGCATAACATACTGTTAAACACACGGACGAGTACAAATACAGTCACGCACACGAGCTGGTACAGTCGCGCACACGAGCTGGTACAGTCGCGCACACGACTAAGTACATGTACAGTTGAGCGAGTATATTTACGGAGTAAATGGAAACATTGCACCAAATACACTAAAATAGAAGTACTTACCAGTTGAAACATGAGTACAATTAGATACACCACGAGTACAATGATACTAGTATTGGAAGTACGAAAAATAAGTATCCCGAAACCTATCAACATGTGATCTAGTTTTGAAGATCTTGATGCGAGGATCTGAAAAGTGGAACTGGTTTGTAATTTGGACTTACGATTCTCGAGAGATTTATTTTGAAAAAGCGAATCTAGAAAAAAAAAATGGAAAATGTGCGACAACTCCGCCTTCCCATGTCTTCTCTCTCCTTCCTCATCCCCACGTTGCTTCCCCTTGCGACACGTGCGAGCATGGAGACCACTTTTCATGAATTTTTTGGCACCATAGCGCACCACTTGTCACGTGCGGAGTGAGTTGCTTTCCCTTCGCGATGATCGGCCTTTTTCTAACGATTCCGCGTCCTGTGCGTGTGCATTGGAGGCAGTGTTGTGGCCTTCTATGCACCTGAGATCAACGTGGGCTGCTTCTCCTTTCGGGCTTGTGTGGACTTCAATGCCAACATCGATGGAGGCCGCGTACCGATCCTTTTAATGCAAACATCGCCGGTGTCGGCATTGGCAAGAAGAAGGAGAGAGCCATAGGACCTCAGGCTTAACAGACAAAGAGGACGAAGTGCTCTGCGTCTCTTGGCTCGCCGTTAGCCAATACGCAGAAAATGGAACCTAGCAAAGAGGCCAAGCATATTGGCGCAAGGTTAGCCAATATTACATCATCAACAATCGCAATGAGGAATTCATCAAAAAAGATGGGCCTACATCAAGCAAGAGTAACAAGTTATGCGCCGCGATCGAGCATGTTCTTCTCCACCCGGAGAGCGGCACATGCGTTACTGCAGTGGTAAGGGCAGCAACATCGTTACATCAAGTTACATCAATACATATATCTTGTCAAATCCTAAAAAAATGTATTTGGAGGTGCCTCGGTTTCTCAAGGCCAAATGAAAGGAGGGCTTCCACATGCTTCATTATTGGAACTGGTTGAAGGAGTCTCCCAAGTGGAAAATAAGCTATATGGCCTACAGGGAAGCCCTCAAGAATGGCATGGCTACGGTCCTCGTTGATGACGAAGATGATGCCTCTGGCCAGAATGCGCTTCCATCTTGTCCTAGGGGGCAAAAATCCACCAAGGCCGATCTCGCCCGCGAAGCATAGCCCTTGCCTTGAGCGAGAGATTGGAGAAGATGCTGGCCGCCTCTCAAAACGCCATGGCCAAGCGGGACAAGAAGAAATGGTTGGAGAAGGAGGCCTCAGCTTCCATGTACATCAACCTCACCAAAGAGGCCATAGAGGTGTAAAGGCTTGACGCCGAGGCCAAGTGTTAAGAGGAGGAGATCAGGATCATGCTCGCCGACTTGAGCAACATGGATGCCGACCATCGCTCATGGTACGAGAAAAAGCAAGCCACGATCCGCTTTCTGGACGCATGATCGCCCGTGTCTACATCGTGAGCACTATAACCTCCTTCTACCTTTCATACTCATGGCCAAGGATGGCAATGGGTAGGGTAGAGCAATACCATACTCATACCCGTATAGTCGATGGGTATAAACTTCTACCCATACCCGTGCCCACCCGCCGGGTAGTTAAATTATACACAAGTCACTCGCAATTTTACATTTATCAATAACAAATTCGATTAAAAAATGAATTATCCCGCGGTGTGGATTTACCCAAGTAGAATACGCGCCAGGAAGAAGACATTACAGGGGAAGCGAGCGGCGTCATCAATCCTTGCAGCACGCGACCAATCATTGCATCCCCGAAGAAGATTTGTACTGCTAGGAAAAGCTTCAAATCGAGACTCTCAAACGCAGTTCCATAGATCCGGCGCCCTGCCTTCCTCCTACCACTGCCTACGGGAACAGCGTTCGCATGGCTGTGCCGCCACTATTCGCCTGGCCGGGCCTCTGCTAGTTTTCTGGGCGGACCTTAAAATACCGAGCATCAGCAAAGATCTCTGTGGGAATCGCTAGCAGAGAAGAGGATCTATATAACAGCAAATTTTCGTGGGGAAAGGGGATTTGAGATCCCGATCTCGTCCTGGGAGGATTTGAGTTCGGAAAGATTGAATTTTTTTTTGGTCGTGCGGAGCCGAAGCGGTAGGTAACTTACCGGTGGCAGTACAGGTAATTTGCCTCAACTTTAGGGGTAATAAAAAACGGACCAACAAGAAGCTCTTTTGCTTTTATTATTAGATATAGAAAGATCGAATTTTTTTTTGGTCGTGCGGGGCCGAAGCGGTAGGTAACTTACCGGTGGCAGTACAGGTAATTTGCCTCAACTTTAGGGGTATAAAAAATGGACCAACAAGAAGCTCTTTTGCTTTTATTATTAGGTATAGATACACAGGAATAAGAAGTTGCATCCTATGATATTACCGAGATTCGAGCACTTCTAGCGCATTTGAGCAAGGTCATTGCCGGCTCATTGTTAATTTATCTTCTGCTAACACCTTATCTTCTTGACCTTGAGTTTAATACCCAGGAACTTTTTTAACGCTGAGATCTTTGGTCATGTAGACCAACTGTACAAAAACGTCTGATACCTGACCTTGTTTCTTTTCATTTTAACTCTCACAGAAAGGAAACAAACTCCTAGAAAAGGAAAAACTCACAGGGCAATGGATGATATTAAAGAAAGCATCGCGGAACTGAAATACTACAAAGACAATATTTTCAAGCCACAGAAGTCTACGAAGTAGCTACATGGATCATGGATGGAGCATAACGTATATCATCCTGTAAGTTGAGTATCGAATAGCCAGGGTTGGAAAGGAAATTTCGGCCCAACTTTTGGGTGCATCACAGTGAGCTCATATCATTACATTGATCCCTGATTCTCAGACTCGCAACTAATGTCGTATACTGTTTATCTAAAAAAATGTCACAACACTGCTGCAACTCCAAAGGCTGCGGCCCACTGTATAATCTTGCAGTTTAATTTAACTAGGTACTGGTGTTCGGTCTGACCTCAGGGAGCCGTTTGAGCACCAAAACGCGGGTTTTGGGCATGCTGTGTCAATTTGGAGAGGCGCTGATTCTTGCAACAAGCTTTGGGGCCAGCAGCAAACCACCAAAAATTCCAGGCCCAAATTTGGACAGGGAATCCGAGGCTTGGTAAGCTATCTCAAATGAACCAAAAAAAATATATCCGTGACATGGGTTTGGGAATGCATAGACACGATACGGACGGCTTTCCCCGGCCCGTGGCCGAACGGTCGTATCACCTTCAGCCCACCATTACTGTCACATGCATCAGGTCCTGTGGGCTACTACTAGATAAAGACCAACTTTCACCGCAGAACGACACGTGGCCCCGCGTTCGCGCCTCGCCTGGAGGCGATTTGCACAAAAATAACCTAAAAGTGAAAGAAAAGCACAGACTGACCCTCCGGCGAAACTATTTCACTCATCTAACCCTTTTGTGTGGCGCCCCTCTCATGGGCACCACACATGCCCATGTGGCGCCCGTGCTGCCGGCGCCACAAACCCATCCGACGTGGCCCGTCGATGCTGAGCTGGTGAGCCGATCCGACGTGGCAGGCCGTGTGGCGCCGCTCTCGCCGGCGCCACACTTTGAAAGTGTGGCGCCCGTGGCAAGGGCGCCACACATCCACTTAAGTTTGGCCGCGCGCGCCCGCCCAGCCCGACCCAGTTTCTTTCTCCTCCCTCTGGTCTTCTTCTCTCACAGGAGGCGGCCGGCTCTCTCTCTCCCCCCTCTCCCCCCCTCTCCCCCCCACCAAATCCACCACCAAATCATCAGATCTGTCCGTGGAGATCGTTCCCAACTCGTTCCTTGAGGTAATCTCCTCCGTTCCCCTTCTTTTCATCCATTGATTTTGTGTATTTGGGTGAATATACATGTGAAACCCTAGATGTGGATTTGGTTGATTTGAGGGTGGAGATGGATTTGGTTGGATGTTAGGGTTGTTGAAGTAGGAGAAATGGTAGTGTGCTAGTTTGTATGGGTAGATTATGTTGATTATGGTAACTAATGAACACATGTGTGTATGAGTTGTTCCCATTATGCTAGGGGGATGGAAAGAATTGTTCATGTTCATCATGTGGACAAGGATGCTTACTTGAAGGGAAACATAGAGCCGGACCCGGAAGAGGTTGACTTGGTGTTTGACCTTAGCCCTAGCTTTGCGGAGGTGGTAGCACAAGTGAGGGTTGAGTTGAATTGGAATGAGCCAAATGATGGTGTTGAGCTAGAGGGAAGGCATAATGTGGGGTTTGGAATGCACACCCGTTGGAAGACAATACGTATCAACTCCGAGCAACGTTGGTCCGTTTACAAGGAGACGGTGGCCGGGTCACAAGATAAGGCTTTGGAGTTGTTTGCAACCAAGACGGTTGATGCTCGTATCGAGCTTGACCTTAACCGGCCCTCCTCCCCCGTTCGAGAGAGGAGTCCACCACCCATGAGCCAAGAAGAAGCCTCCCAATCTCCCATTGTCCAATCTCCCATTGCCCAACAACCTCCGTTGGATAATGAGTATGACGAGCATGATGATGGTGATGATGGTTTCGAGATGAATGGCAACAATGTCGGTGATTTGGATAAATATTGGACGCAAGAGGAGATGGACCACTCCATTCCTTATTCCCGATGCTATGCGTCGGACTCGGATGATGATGGACCCGAAGAGGAGGTTGATGAGGATGGCTTGACGGCTAAGGAAGCCGAAAGAGCCGAGATCTTCAAGAAGGTAACCGGACGGGATATCCGGGTACCATTGTTCCGTGATGTTAGTCTTGCGGATGGAGCCGTGGTTGATGGTGGCAAAAGTTTACTTCTTGAAGCTAGGCCAATTTCGAAGAGAGATGTGGATGGTAGGACGGCTATTATCTGTAAAGGGCTCACGTTTGATACCTTCTTGGAATTGAAGATATGGTTGAAGGAGTTCTCCATTAAGCATCATCGCCCTTACATTGTTGTTCACTCGGACTTGAAGAAGCGGTACACGCTAAAATGTGTGGAAAAAAGGTGCCCATGGGTTGTCCGTGCAAGACCTTTCGAAAAGGGCCCTCTTGGCACATAACAAGTTGTGTAGCCACTCACATGTGCCGGGGGCCGAAGCTTGATGGCAAGGATGCGCAGCCGGACCACCGTCAACTCACATCCGAGTTCATTGCATACAAGCTCTCGGCGGAGATATCATCACTTTCTATCATGAGCATTAAGTCCGTGCAAGATACGGTCAAATCCCGGTTTGCCTACGACGTCAAGTACGGGAAGGCATGGAAGGCCAAACAAGCCGCATTTAAGATGTTGTACGGTGATTGGGAGGAAGCATACAACCGAGTCCCTAGGTTGTTGTTAGCGATGGCCGCAACTAACCCGGGCATGGTGCATGTGGTGGAGCCTTCCGCAACCAAAATGACATTGCATGATGGTAAAAGAGTGAGGGTATTTCACCGTGCATTTTGGTCATTCGAGCAATGCACGAGGGCATTCGAACATTGTAGGCCCGTCATAGCCGTGGATGGTACCTTCTTGACCGGGCGAGTACAAGGGCACACTATTGGTGGCAATAGCAAATGATGCGAGCAACTGTTTAGTACCACTGGCTTTTGCATTGGTAGAGATTGAGAACAATGATAACTGGGAATGGTTTTTCCACATATTGAGGACGAGGGTCATACCACCCTCAAAGGAAGTGTGTGTCATCTCCGATCGTCATCAAGGAATTCTCAATGCGGTGGAGCTTGCAATTCCCGGGCATGCTCCCTTACATCACCGATGGTGCATGAGGAATTTTTGTGCAAACTTCTACCGGGCATGCAAGAGCAAAGAGTTGTCTGACCTTCTTCAAGATTGTTGCCTCGCTTACTCGGAGCGCCGCTTCGCAAACCTATACAACGGCTTGCTGAAGTACAAAGACCTCAACGCGGGTGGTCAAGAGTTTCTTCATAGACACCTCATATTTAACTCAAAGTGGGCAAGAGCTTATGATGAGGATGGGAGGAGATATGGCCAAATGACAAGCAACATGGCCAAGTGCTTCAACAATGTGTTGAAGGGTGTTCGTGCATTGCCCGTGACGGCAATCATTCAATACACATTCGAGAAGTTGAATGTCTATTTCCAGAACTACACCGATGAAACGGAGAAGGAAATTGCTATGAATTGCGAGTTCCCAACGAAGGTTCAAGAGTTCATGGATTTTCAGGCGAGGAAGGCCGACTCCCAAACGGCTACATTTTATGACAATGTTGACTGGGTTTACCAAGTGAATGAGCCGGGAGGCACCACACAATGTGGTGTCCAACACGGAGGCCGGGCTTTCCGTGTGTCCCTAAAGACATGTGAATGCACATGTAGGAGGCCCTCTTTGCTTCATTTGGCTTGCTCCCACTTGCTAACGGTGGCACGCACTAGACGTGTCGACTACAATAACCCGCTCACCGTTCGGGAGTCCGAGTTCTCAATTGAAGCCACAAAGAGGACATGGGCTCCAAGGTTTTCTCCTTACTTGGATCAATCACAATGGCCGGAGTATCATGGTGTGCAAGTTTGGCCAGATCCGGAATGGAAGGTTGTGAAACGTGGAAGAAGAAAGACAAAGAGGTATCACGGAGATATGGATAGATGGGGTCATTCGGGAAACAGAGTTATTCCAAGAAGCTCGCGAGCCAACTAATTGTGGATCATGCAATAGTAAGGGCCACAATAAAAGGAAGTGCACATCCGGCAAAAAATCAAAGGGCAATGATGCTACCACAAGTCAAGCATCAAGTAGCCAACAAGTTTCAAATCAACCTCGAAGCCAACAAACCCCAAGCCAACAAGCTCCAAGCCAACCGTCTCCGCGTCAACCTCCTCCAAGCCAACAAGCTCCAAGCACACAAGCCCCACGGCAAACAAGCTCCAAGCACACAAGCCCCACGGCAACAAGCTCCAAGCACACAAGCCCCACGGCAACAAGCTCCAACGCAACAAGCTCCAAGTCAACAAGCTCCAAGGCAACAAGCCCCACGACAACAAGCTCCTACGCAACAAGCTCCAAGGCAACAAGCCGCAAGGCATCAAACACAATGGCGACAAGGTCCAAGGCAACCAAGGATTCATGTTGGGCTTAGTAGAGGTCGGCATGGTGGCCGTCGGAGTACTAGTATGCTAGGATACCTAGCGGGGCCTTATCCGTATGTGTCTCCAAGTTACTAATTGCATTGTACTTTCTATTTTCCTATTCCATGACTAACTTTGGTTTTTCAATTTGGTTTTCAGGTATGGCAACTCAACCCACCAAGGGGAAGGGGCATGGGAGGGCAATGAGAAGGAGGAGTCCGTTTGGGAGGAGGCGGTAAGGACGGTGCGGAAGAGGGAGAAGGAAGAACTTGAGAGGAAGAGGCGGGAGGAGATAGCTAAGAAGAAGGAGGAAGATGACCGTATGCAAAGGGGGCATGAGGAATACCTATTGCGCAACAAGAGGAGGAATGACAAGCTGAAGGCCGAACGGGACCGCGAGGCACGGGCAAAATTCCTGAGGAGCTGCCAACTTGAGCAAATAGCGAGGCAGAGGGCCAATAGGATGCACCTAGAAGAGGTGGCTAGGGAGGCTGAACGCATCAAGGAGGAAAGAGCTCAAATGGAAGATGCAAAGACGGGGCAGCGCCACCACTTCTTCGATTCGGTCGTTCAGTTGGCTCGTGACATAAGGGAGAAGGAATAATTGGCTGAAGAATCTAAGAAAAAGAAGGCGAAGGGGAGGGAGCCTTTGCCACGCAGTGATGTCCCTTTGGCTATGTTCTTGTTGTCGAACCGTTTATGTTGTCGAACCATGATGTTGTGTGAACCTTGATCTTCTCGAACCTTCATGTCGTTGAACCTTATTGTAATTGGAACCTTGATGTCGTCGAACCTTATTTGTCGTTTGAACCATTATGCTGTGTCGTACATATTCAGTGCAATGTTGTACTCAAAGCTCGTTTGAATATGGTAGGATTTTTCATGGTTTTAACACAAGTCAATGTGTGGCGCCCTTCGCACTGGCGCCACAGTGCACTGTGTGGCGCCCCTCCCATCGGCGCCACACATGCCAACATATATCAACTTTTGGGTCAAAAACATCCAGGGGCTCCGGACGATTAGTCCTTAGCCGTTTTGGCGAGGCTCTTCGTGTGGCGCCCGTGGCATCGGCGCCACACATAGAGCCTCGCCAAAACGGCTAAGTCCCAGACGATTTGTCTTACAGTATGTTTTGGGCAATTACAAATGGTTGTGTGGCGCCGATGGGAGGGGCGCCACACAGTGCAGTGTGGCGCCAGTGGGAAGGGCGCCACACATTGAATTGTGTAAAACCATGAAAAATCCTACCATATTCCAACAAAACTGCCATCATGTCAACAACTATTTCATACACACATCATATCAACAGCAATTTCGTACACACATCATAGACATATCATCATCATACATAACATCGTAGCACATAGTTTCATACAATTTAAGATAGAATTCAAACAACACGTAGCAATGAAGATAGAGTTCACAACACTCTAAGTTATAACTATCGGTGTCCGAGCCGGATTCGCCGGTGTGGTAGTGCACGCGGCATGCTGTGTCTTCGAACACCTTGACGATCATCTCGCCGTCCCCCTCGTAGAGGAAGGTGAGCTGGCAGCCGGGCTCGAGCGCGAGGTCACGGGCGAACTTGTCCCACACCGTGTGCAGGTACATCTTGCCCTGCCCGTCGAACAGGACCTCCATGGGCCAGCGGCAGAAGTTGCAGCTGGCCTCCCGTAGCTGCAACTGCGCCGGCTCGACGCCATCGACGAACTCGGCGAACTTGTCCGGTAGCCGCTTGATGCCGAGTGGGTCGTCGTCGATGCGGAGGAGGAACTCGAGCAGCGTTCGTCATGCGAAGACGAGGAGGGTGCAGGTGACGGTGAGCGTGGGGCCGTTGCTGCTCCACCACGGCGGCCCCTTCCCCGGCCCCGGGGGCGCCCAGGGCCGCGGCCTCGACCGCCTCGCCGGCCACCAGGACCGGCCATCCTACATGTTTACATCAAACACCATATTATGACCCATTCCACTAACAAATATGAGTTATTCCATCACAAATACTAGGCATATGTAAAACATTTGAATGCATTTCCTAGGTAAATATTACACATTTCAACACATACATAGGGTTTCAACACATACATGTGAAATTTCATATCTAGGTTTCAACAAATCTATGGTTCAAACACATGCATACATGAGGCTACGAATTTAAACACATACACTACAATATAGAGTGCACAAAAAAAATTCCATGTCTAGGGTTCATGTCCAAATCTAGCAAGATCTATGAAATTAGTGGATGAATGGAAAAGATTCGAAGGAGATTACCTCAAGGAACGAGTTGGGAACGATCTCCACGGACAGATCTGATGATTTGGTGGTGGATTTGGTGGGGGGAGAGGGGGAGAGAGAGAGCCGGCCGCCTCCTGTGAGAGAAGAAGAACAGAGGGAGGAGAAAGAAACTGGGTCGGGCTGGGCGGGCGCGCGCGGCCAAATTTAAATGGATGTGTGGCGCCCTTGCCACGGGCGCCACACTTTCAAAGTGTGGCGCCGGTGAGAGCGGCGCCACACGGCCTGCCACGTCGGATCGGCTCACCAGTGATGCGTCTCCGACGTATCGATAATTTCTTATGTTCCATGCCACATTATTGATGATATCTACATGTTTTATACACATTATATGTCGTATTTATGCATTTTCCGGCACTAACCTATTAACAAGATGCCGAAGAGCCGACATCGTTTTCTACGCTGTTTTTGGTTTCGAAATCCTAGTAAAGAAATATTCTCGGAATTGGACGAAATCAACGCCCGGGGTCCTATTTTTGCACGAAGCTTCCGGAAGACCGAGGGGGAAAGGAAGTGGGGCCACGAGGTGCCGACACAACAGGGCGGCGCGGCCTGGACCCTGGCCGCGCGGCCCTGGCGTGTGGGGCCCTCGTGTGGCCCCCCGCGTTGCCCTTCCGCCTACTTAAAGCCTTCGTCGCGAAACCCCCAGTACCGAGAGCCACGATACGGAAAACCTTCGAGAGACGCCGCCGCCGCCAATCCCATCTCGGGGGATTCTCGGAGATCACCTCCGGCACTCTGCCGAGAGGGGAATCATCTCCCGGAGGACTCTTCACCGCCATGGTCGCCTCCGGAGTGATGAGTGAGTAGTTCACCCCTGGACTATGGGTCCATAGCAGTAGCTAGATGGTTGTCTTCTCCTCATGTGCTTCATTGTCGGATCTTGTGAGCTGCCTAACATGATCAAGATTATTGATGGCGTGTATTTCACACGTTCGTTGGGCAACCCCAAGAGGAAGGTATGATGCGCACAGCAGCTAGTTTTCCCTCAGAAAGAAACCAAGGTTTATCGAACCAGGAGGAGCCAAGAAGCACGTTGAAGGTTGATGGCGGCGGGATGTAGTGAGGCGCAACACCAGGGATTTCGGCGCCAACGTGGAACCTGCACAACACAACCAAAGTACTTTGCCCCAACGAAACGAGTGAGGTTGTCAATCTCACCGGCTTGCTGTAACAAAGGATTAACCGTATTGTGTGGAAGATGATTGTTTGCAAGAAAATAGTAAAGAACAAGTATTGCAGCAGATTTGTATTTCAGTATTTAAAAGAATGGACCGGGGTCCACAGTTCACTAGAGGTGTCTCTCCCATAAGATAAAAGCATGTTGGGTGAACAAATTACAGTCGGGCAATTGACAAATAGAGAGGGCATAACAATGCACATACATGTCATGATAAGTATAGTGAGATTTAATTGGGCATTACGACAAAGTACATAGACCGCCATCCAACCGCATCTATGCCTAAAAAGTCCACCTTCAGGTTATCGTCCGAACCCCTCCAGTATTAAGTTGCTAACAACGAGACAATTGCATTAAGTACGGTGCGTAATGTAATCAATAACTACATCCTCGGACATAGCATCAATGTTTTATCCCTAGTGGCAACAGACAACACAACCTTAGAACTTTACGTCATCGTCCAGGTGTCAATGCAGGCATGAACCCACTATCGAGCATAAATACTCCCTCTTGGAGTTACTAGCATCAACTTGGCCGAGCCTCTACTAATAACGGAGAGCATGCAAGATCATAAACAACACATATGCAATAACTTGATAATTAACATAACATGGTATTCTCTATCCATCGGATCCCGACAAACACAACATAGAGTATTACGGATAGATGATCTTGATCATGTTAGGCAGCTCACAAGATCCAACAATGAAGCACAATGAGGAGAAGACAACCATCTAGCTACCGCTATGGACCCATAGTCCAGGAGTGAACTACTCACTCATCACTCCGGAGGCGACCATGGCGGTGTAGAGTCCTCCCGGGAGATGAATCCCCTCTCCGGCAGGGGTGCCGGGAGGAGATCTCCGGAATCCCCCGAGATGGGATTGGCGGCGGCGGCGTCTCGGTAAGGTTTTCCGTATCGTGGTTTTTCGCCTCGGGGGTTTCGCGACGGAGGCTTTAAGTAGGCGGAAGGGCGAGTCGGAGGGCTGACGAGGGGCCCACACCACAGGCGGCGCGGGCCCCTCCTTGGCCGCGCCGCCTTGTGGTCCGGCCACCTCGTGGCCCCACTTTGTATGCTCTTCGGTCTTCGGAAGGTTCGTGGCAAAATAGGCCCCGGGTCTTGATTTCGTCCAATTCCGAGAATATTTCGTTACTAGGATTTCTGAAACCAAAAACAACGAAAACGACAGAAGCGGCACTTCGGCATCTTGTTAATAGGTTAGTTCCAGAAAATGCACGAATATTACATAAAGTGTGCATAAAACATGTAGGTATCATCAATAATATGGCATGGAACATAAGAAATTATCGATACGTCGGAGACGTATCAAGCATCCCCAAGCTTAGTTCTGCTCGTCCCGAGCAGGTAAAACGATAACAAAGATAATTTCTGAAGTGACATGCCATCATAACCTTGATCATACTATTTGTAAACATATGTAGTGGATGCAGCGATCAAAACAATGGTAATGACATGAGTAAACAAGTGAATCATAAAACAAAGACTTTTCATGAATAGTACTTCAAGACAAGTATCAATAAGTCTTGCATAAGAGTTAACTCATAAAGCAATAAATCAAAGTAAAGGTATTGAAGCAACACAAAGGAAGATTAAGTTTCAGCGGTTGCTTTCAACTTGTAACATGTATATCTCATGGATAATTGTCAACATAGAGTAATATAACAAGTACAATATGCAAGTATGTAGGAATCAATGCACAGTTCACACAAGCGTTTGCTTCTTGAGGTGGAGAGAGATAGGTGAACTGACTCAACATAAAAGTAAAGAGAATGGTCCTTCAAAGAGGAAAGCATCGATTGCTATATTTGTGCTAGAGCTTTTATTTTGAAAACATGAAACAATTTTGTCAACGGTAGTAATAAAGCATATGAGTTATGAAAATTATATCTTACAAGTTGTAAGCCTCATGCATAGTATACTAATAGTGCCCGCACCTTGTCCTAATTAGCTTGGACTACCGGATCTTTGCAATGCACATGTTTTAACCAAGTGTCACAATGGGGTACCTCCATGCCGCCTGTACAAAGGTCTAAGGAGAAAGCTCGCATTTTGGATTTCTCGCTTTTGATTATTCTCAACTTAGACATCCATACCGGGACAACATGGACAACAGATAATGGACTCCTCTTTAATGCATAAGCATGTGGCAACAATTATTATTCTCATATGAGATTGAGGATATATGTCCAAAACTGAAACTTCCACCATGAATCATGGCTTTAGTTAGCGGCCCAATGTTCTTCTCTAACAATATGCATGCTCCAACCATAAACGTGGTAGATCTCTCTTACTTCGAGACAAGACGGACATGCATAGCAACTCACATGATATTCAACAAAGAATAGTTGATGGCGTCCCCGAAACATGGTTATCGCACAACAAGCAACTTAATAAGAGATAAAGTGCATAAGTACATATTCAATACCACAATAGTTTTTAAGCTATTTGTCCCATGAGCTATATATTGCAAAGGTGAATGATGGAATTTTAAAGGTAGCACTCAAGCAATTTACTTTGGAATGGCGGATAAATACCATGTAGTAGGTAGGTATGGTGGACACAAATGGCATAGTGGTTGGCTCAAGGATTTTGGATGCATGAGAAGTATTCCCTCTCGATACAAGGTTTAGGCTAGCAAGGTTATTTGAAACAAACACAAGGATGAACGGTACAGCAAAACTCACATAAAAGACATATTGTAAACATTATAAGACTCCACACCGTCTTCCTTGTTGTTCAAAACTCAATACTAGATATTATCTAGACTCTAGAGAAACCAAATATGCAAACCAGATTAGCAAGCTCTAAGTGTTTCTTCATTAATGGGTGCAAAGTATATGATGCAAGAGCTTAAACATGAGCACAACAATTGCCAAGTATCAAATTATCCAAGACATTTTAGAATTACTACATGTAGCATTTTCCAATTCCAACCATATAACAATTTAACAAAGAAGAAACTTCGCCATGAATACTATGAGTAGAGCCTAAGGACATACTTGTCCATATGCTACAGCGGAGCGTGTCTCTCTACCATAAAGTGAATGCTAGGATCCATTTTATTCAAACAAAACAAAAAAAAAAAAACCGACGCTCCAAGCAAAGTGCATAAGATGTGACGGAATAAAAATATAGTTTCAGGGGAGGAACCTGATAATGTTGTCGATGAAGAAGGGGATGCCTTGGGCATCCCCAAGCTTAGACGCTTGAGTCTTCTTATAATATGCAGGGGTGAACCACCGGGGCATCCCCAAGCTTAGATCTTTCACTCTCCTTGATCATATTGCATCACACTCCTCTCTTGATCCTTGAAAACTTCCTCCACACCAAACTCGAAACAACTCATTAGAGGGTTAGTGCATAATAAAAATTAACATGTTCGGAGGTGACACAATCATTCTTAACACTTCTGGACATTGCATAAAGCTACTGGACATTAATGGATCAAAGAAATTCATCCAACATAGCAAAAGAGGCAATGCGAAATAAAAGACAGAATCTGTCAAAACAGAACAGTCCGTAAAGATGGATTTTATTAGGCCACCATACTTTCTCAAATGAAAATGCTCAAATTGAATGAAAGTTGCGTACATATCTGAGGATCATGCACGTAAATTGGCTTAATTTTCTGAGCTACCTACAGGGAGGTAGACCCAGATTCGTGACAGCAAAGAAATCTGGAACTGCGCAGTAATCCAAATCTAGTACTTACTTTACTATCAAAGACTTTACTTGGCACAACAAAACTCAAAACTAAGATAAGGAGAGGTTGCTACAGTAGTAAACAACTTCCAAGACTCAAATATAAAACAAAAATACTGTAGTAAAAACATGGGTTGTCTCCCATAAGCGCTTTTTTTAACGCCTTTCAGCTAGGCGTGGAAAGTGTATATCAAGTAACATCAAGAGACGAAGCATCAACATCATAATTTGTTCTAATAATAGAATCAAAAGGTAACTTCATTCTCTTTCTAGGGAAGTGTTCCATACCTTTCTTGAGAGGAAACTGATATTTAATATTACCTTCCTTCATATCAATAGTAGCACCAACGGTTCGAAGAAAAGGTCTTCCCAATATAATGGGGCAAGATGCATTGCATTCAATATCCAAGACAACAAAATCAACGGGGACAAGGTTATTGTTAACCATAATATGAACATTATCAACTCTCCCCAAAGGTTTCTTTTTAGCATTATCAGCGAGATTAACATCCAGATAACTGTTTTTCAATGGTGGCAAGTCAAGCATATCATAGACTTTCTTAGGCATAACAGAAATACTTGCACCAAGATCACATAAAGCATTACAATCAAAATCTTTGACTCTCATTTTAATGATCGGCTCCCAACCATCCTCTAGCTTTCTAGGAATAGAAGTTTCAAGTTTTAGTTTCTCTTCTCTAGCTTTTATGAGAGCATTTGTAATATGTTTTGTGAAAGCCAAGTTTACAGCGCTAGCATTGGGACTCTTAGCAAGTTTTTGCAAGAACTTTATAACTTCAGAGATGTGGCAATCATCAAAATCTAAATCATTACAATTTAAAGCAATGGGATTATCATCCCCAAGGTTGGAAAAAATTTCAGCGAGTTTTATCACGAGCAGTTTCAGCAGTTTTAGCAGTTTCAGGTAATTTTGCGCGCTTTGCACTAGGAGTAGAAGCATTGCCAACACCAATTATTTTACCATTGATAGTAGGAGGTGCAGCAACATGTGAATCATTAACATTGCTAGTGGTGGTAATAGTCCAAACTTTAGCTACATTTTCCTCTTTAGCTAGTTTTTCATTTTCTTCTCTATCCCACCTAGCACGCAGTTCAGCCATTAATCTTATATTCTCATTAATTCTAACTTGGATGGCATTTGCTGTAGTAACAATTTTATTTTCAATATCCCTATTAGGCATAACTTTCGATTTCAAAAGATCAACATCGGAGGCAAGACTATCAACCTTAGAAGCAAGAATATCAATTTTATTGAGCTTTTCCTCAACAGATTTGTTAAAGGCAGTTTGTGTACTAATAAATTCTTTAAGCATAGCTTCAAGTCCAGGGGGTGTATTCCTATTATTGTTGTAAGAATTCCCATAAGAATTAGCATAACCGTTACCATTAATATAAGGATATGGCCTATAGTTATTACTAGAATTGTTCCGATAAGCATTGTTGTTGAAATTATTGTTTTTAATGAAGTTTACATCAACATGTTCTTCTTGGGCAACCAATGAAGCTAATGGAACATTATTAGGATCAACATTAGTCCTATCATTCGCAAGCATAGACATAATAGCATCAACCTTATCATTCAAGGAAGAGGATTCTTCAACGGAATTTACCTTCTTACCTTGTGGAGCTCTTTCCGTGTGCCATTCAGAGTAATTAACCATCATATTATCAAGGAGCTTTGTTGCTTCACCAAGAGTGATGGACATAAAGGTACCTCCAGCAGCTGAATCCAATAAATTCCGCGAAGAAAAATTTAGTCCTCGCATAGAAGGTTTGGATGATCATCCAAGTAGTCGATCCATGGGTTGGGCAATTTTTAACCGAGAGATTTCATTCTTTCCCAAGCTTGAGCAACATGTTCATTATCCAATTGTTTAAAATTCATTATGCTACTCCTCAAAGATATAATTTTAGCAGGGGGATAATATCTACCAATAAAAGCATCCTTGCATTTAGTCCATGAATCAATACTATTCTTAGGCGAGAGATAGCAACCAATCTTTAGCTCTTCCTCTTAATGAGAAAGGAAACAATTTTAATTTTATAATGTCACCATCTACATCTTTATACTTTTGCATTTCACACAATTCAACAAAATTATTGAGATGGGCAGCAGCATCATCGGAACTAACACCGAGAAAATTGCTCTCGCATAACAAGATTTAGTAAAGCGGGTTTAATTTCAAAGAATTCTGCTGTAGTAGCAGGTGGAGCAATAGGTGTGCAGAGGAAATCATTATTATTTGTGCTAGTGAAGTCACACAACTTAGTATTTTCAGGGTTGGCCATTTTAGCAGTAGTAAATAAAGCAAACTAGATAAAGTAAATGCAAGTATACTAATTTTTTTGTGTTTTTGATATAGCAAACAAGACAATAAATAAAGTAAAGCTAGCAACTAATTTTTTTGTGTTTTGATATAATGCAGCAAACAAAGTAGTAAATAAAATAAAGCAAGATAAAAACAAAGTAAAGAGATTGAGAAGTGGAGACTCCCCTTGCAGCGTGTCTTGATCTCCCCGGCAACGGCGCCAGAAAATATGCTTGATGGCGTGTATTTCACACGTTCGTTGGGCAACCCCAAGAGGAAGGTATGATGCGCACAGCAGCAAGTTTTCCCTCGAAAGAAACCAAGGTTTATCGAACCAGGAGGAGCCAAGAAGCACGTTGAAGGTTGATGGCGGCGGGATGTAGTGCGGCGCAACACCAGGGATTCCGACGCCAACGTGGAACCTGCACAACACAACCGAAGTACTTTGCCCCAACGAAACAGTGAGGTTGTCAATCTCACCGGCTTGCTGTAACAAAGGATTAACCGTATTGTGTGGAAGATGATTGTTTGCAAGAAAATAGTAAAGAACAAGTATTGCAGCAGATTTGTATTTCAGTATTTAAAAGAATGGACCGGGGTCCACAGTTCACTAGAGGTGTCTCTCCCATAAGATAAAAGCATGTTGGGTGAACAAATTACGATCGGGCAATTGACAAATAGAGAGGGCATAACAATGCACATACATGTCATGATAAGTATAGTGAGATTTAATTGGGCATTACGACAAAGTACATAGACCGCCATCCAACCGCATCTATGCCTAAAAAGTCCACCTTCGGGTTATCGTCCGAACCCCCTCCGGTATTAAGTTGCTAACAACAGACAATTGCATTAAGTATGGTGCGTAATGTAATCAATAACTACATCCTCGGACATAGCATCAATGTTTTATCCCTAGTGGCAACAAGCACAACACAACCTTAGAACTTTCACATCATCGTCCCGTGTGTCAATGCGAGGCATGAACCCACTATCGAGCATAAATACTCCCTCTTGGAGTTACTAGCATCAACTTGGCCAGAGCCTCTACTAATAACGGAGAGCATGCAAGATCATAAACAACACATATGCAATAACTTGATAATTAACATAACATGGTATTCTCTATCCATCGGATCCCGACAAACACAACATAGAGTATTACGGATAGATGATCTTGATCATGTTAGGCAGCTCACAAGATCCAACAATGAAGCACAATGAGGAGAAGACAACCATCTAGCTACTGCTATGGACCCATAGTCCGGGGGTGAACTACTCACTCATCACTCCGGAGGCGACCATGGCGGTGTAGAGTCCTCCGGGAGATGAATCCCCTCTCCGGCAGGGTGCCGGAGGAGATCTCCGAGAATCCCCCGAGATGGGATTGGCGGCGGCGGCGTCTCGGTAAGGTTTTCCGTATCGTGGTATTTCGCCTCGGGGGTTTCGCGACGGAGGCTTTAAGTAGGCGGAAGGGCGAGTCGGAGGGTCGACGAGGGGCCCACACCACAAGGCGGCGCGGGCCCCTCCTTGGCCGCGCCGCCTTGTGGTCTGGCCACCTCGTGGCCCCACTTCGTATGCTCTTCGGTCTTCTGGAAGGTTCGTGGCAAAATAGGCCCCTGGGTCTTGATTTCGTCCAATTCCGAGAATATTTTGTTACTAGGATTTCTGAAACCAAAAACAGCAGAAAACAAGAATTGGCACTTCGGCATCTTGTTAATAGGTTAGTTCCAGAAAATGCACGAATATGACATAAAGTGTGCATAAAACATGTAGGTATCATCAATAATATGGCATGGAACATAAGAAATTATCGATACGTCGGAGACGTATCAATTATCTATCTGTAATTCTATATGTTGTGTTTGTCGGGATCCGATGGATAGAGAATACTATGTTATGTTGATTATCAATCTATTACCTATGTGTTGTTTATGATCTTGCATGCTCTCCGTTATTAGTAGAGGCTCTGGACAAGTTTTGCTCTTAACTCCAAGAGGGAGTATTTATGCTCGATAGTGGGTTCATGTCTCCGTGAATGCTGGGGAGTGACAGAAACCTCTAAGGTTATGGATGTCTCGTTGCCACTAGGGATAAAACATTGATGCTATGTCCGAGGATGTAGTTATTGATTACATTACGCACCATACTTAATGCAATTGTCTGTTGTTTTGCAACTTAATACCGGAAGGGGTTCGGATGATAACCTGAAGGTGGACTTTTTAGGCATAGATGCATGCTTGGATAGCGGTCTATGTACTTTGTCGTAATGCCCAATTAAATCTCACAATATTCATCATATCATGTATGTGCATTGTTATGCCCTCTTTATTTGTCAATTGCCCGACCGTAATTTGTTCACCCAACATGCTATCTTATGGGAGAGACACCTCTAGTGAACCGTGGACCCCGGTCCATTCTTTTACATCCGAAATACAAATCTGCTTGCTATTGTTCTTTACTTGTTCTTGGAAACAATCATTATCCACACTATACATCTAATCCTTTGTAACAGCAAGCCGGTGAGATTGACAACCTCACCTGTTTCGTTGGGGCAAAGTACTTTGGTTGTGTTGTGCGGGTTCCACGTTGGCGCGGAATCTCCGGTGTTGCGCCGCACTACATCCCGCCGCCATCAACCTTCGACGTGCTTCTTGACTCCTACTCGGTTCGATAAACCTTGGTTTCTTGCGAGGAAACTTGCTGCCGTACGCATCACACCTTCCACTTGGGGTTCCCAACGGGCGTGTGCTTTACGCGTCATCAAGCTAAATTTACGGCGCCGTTGCCGGGGAGATCAAGACACGCCGCAAGGGGAGTCTCCACAATCCAATCTCTTTACTTTGTTTTTGTCTTGCTTTATTTTATTTACTACTTTGTTTGCTGCAATATATCAAAACACAAAAAAATTAGTTGCTAGCTTTACTTTATTTACTGTCTTGCACTCTATATCAAAAACACAAAAAAATTAGTTTACTTGCATTTACTTTACTTGATTCATCATGTTTCTTTTTAATTTTACCGTAAAAGACATACCGGTAGGACGTGGGTCTATAGTTGGGAGAAATAATATAGAAGAATTTTTCAATCATGTTAGTACCGTTGAAGATTTTGAAGATAGACACTTGGTAGAACTTGCTCCTACTTATGAAATTGCTTCGTCGTTGCTTTAGTTCGCATGTTGGAAACTAAATTTGTTAATCTCAATCCTATAATCCAACACATGTTTCTTACACTCGGTGATATGGAAGAAGGGGAAAAGAAAGATTTTGTTTTAGAAACCCTTCTTAGAGAATTTGGTGGTATAGCAAGAGAGGCTAGAAAGGTCTTTATTAAATATAAGATGCTTGGTTCTTATACCAATTTTGTTAGTATCCTTGAAAAGATGGACATGGAGAGAGTAAGGTACACTAATAATATTAATGATGGTGGGGAGATCAAAGCACCAATACCATGTAAGCTCCTAGCGATGAATGAAGCGCTAGAAAATAACTATGCTTGGCTTGTTCCTGAAAATTTGTTTGATGAGAGTAGCAAGCCCAAGACTAATGAAAAGGGAGCCGCTGAAACTTATGTATCCAACATATTATGAATGGTTGAGAAAACTCCCAACACCCCCGGTTATGATATCAATGCTTCATCTCTCGATAATACTTGATATACACTTTCTGCGCCTAGCTGAAAGGCGTTAAAGAAAAGCGCTTATGGGAGACAACCCATGTTTTTACTACAGTATTTTTGTTTTATATTTGAGTCTTGGAAGTTGTTTACTACTGTAGTAACCTCTCCTTATCTTAGTTTTGTGTTTAGTTGAGCCAAGTAAAGTCTTTGATAGTAAAGTGAATACTAGATTTGGATTGCTGCGCAGTAACAGATTTCTTTGCTGTCACGAATTTCGACCTGCCCCTCTGTAGGTAGCTCAGAAAAATATGCCAATTTACGTGCGTGATCCTCAGATATGTATGCAACTTTCATTCAATTTGGGCATTTTCATTTGAGCAAGTCTGGTGCCTCGATAAAATCCATCTTTACGGACTGTTCTGTTTTGACAGATTCTGCCTTTTATTTCGCATTGCCTCTTTTGCTATGTTGGATGAATTTCTTTGATCCATTAATGTCCAGTAGCTTTATGCAATGTCCAGAAGTGTTAAGAATGATTGTGTCACCTCTGAACATGTTAATTTTTATTGTGCACTAACCCTCTAATGAGTTGTTTCGAGTTTGGTGTGGAGGAAGTTTTCAAGGATCAAGAGAGGGAAATGATGCAATATGATCAAGGAGAGTGAAAGCTCTAAGCTTGGGGATGCCCCGGTGGTTCACCCCTGCATATTTTAAGAAGACTCAAGCGTCTAAGCTTGGGGATGCCCAAGGCATCCCCTTCTTCATCGACAACATTATCAGGTTCCTCCCCTGAAACTATATTTTTATTCGGTCACATCTTATGTACTTTACTTGGAGCGTCTGTTTGTTTTTGTTTTTGTTTTTGTTTGAATAAAATGGATCCTAGCATTCATTGTGTGGGAGAGAGACACGCTCCGCTGTTGCATATGGACAAATATGTCCTTAGGCTTTACTCATAGTATTCATGGCGAAGGTTGAATCTTCTTCGTTAAATTGTTATATGGTTGGAATCGGGAAATGCTACATGTAGTAATTCTAAAATGTCTTGAATAATTTGATACTTGGCAATTGTTGTGCTCATGTTTAAGCTCTTGCATCATATACTTTGCACCTACTAATGAAGAAACACCTAGAGCTTGATAAATTTGGTTTGCATATTTGGTCTCTCTAAAGTCTAGATAATTTCTAGTATTGAGTTTTGAACAACAAGGAAGACGGTGTAGAGTCTTATAATGTTTACAATATGTCTTTTATGTGAGTTTTGCTGCACCGGTTCATCCTTGTGTTTGTTTCAAATAACCTTGCTAGCCTAAACCTTGTATCGAGAGGGAATACTTCTCATGCATCCAAAATCCTTGAGCCAACCACTATGCCATTTGTGTCCACCATACCTACCTACTACATGGTATTTATCCGCCATTCCAAAGTAAATTGCTTGAGTGCTACCTTTAAAATTTCCATTCTTCACCTTTACAATATATAGCTCATGGGACAAATAGCTTAAAAACTATTGTGGTATTGAATATGTACTTATGCACTTTATCTCTTATTAAGTTGCTTGTTGTGCGATTACCATGTTTTCTGGGGACGCCATCAACTACTCTTTGTTGAATATCATGTGAGTTTCTATGCATGTCCGTCTTGTCTGAAGTAAGAGAGATCTACCACTTTAATGGTTAGAGCATGCATATTGTTAGAGAAGAACATTGGGCCGCTAACTAAAGCCATGAATCATGGTGGAAGTTTCAGTTTTGGACATATATCCTCAATCTCATATGAGAACACTAATTGTTGCTACATGCTTATGCATTAAAGAGGAGTCCATTATCTGTTGTCCATGTTGTCCCGGTATGGATGTCTAAGTTGAGAATAATCAAAAGCGAGAAATCCAAAATGCGAGCTTTCTCCTTAGACCTTTGTACAGGCGGCATGGAGGTACCCCTTTGCGACACTTGGTTAAAACATGTGTATTGCGATGATCCCGGTAGTCCAAGCTAATTAGGACAAGGTGCGAGGCACTATTAGTATACTATGCATGAGGCTTGCAACTTGTAAGATATAATTTACATAATACATGTGCTTTATTACTACCGTTGACAAAATTGTTTCTTGTTTTCAAAATAAAAGCTCTAGCACAAATATAGCAATCGATGCTTTTCCTCTGCGAAGGACCTTTCTTTTACTTTTATGTTGAGTCAGTTCACCTATTTCTCTCCACCTTAAGAAGCAAACACGTGTGTGAACTGTGCATTGATTCCTACATACTTGCATATTGCACTTGTTATATTACTCTATGTTGACAATTATCCATGAGATATACATGTTATAAGTTGAAAGCAACTGTTGAAACTTAATCTTCCTTTGTGTTGCTTCAATACCTTTACTTTGATTTATTGCTTTATGAGTTAACTCTTATGCAAGACTTATTGATGCTTGTCTTTAAGTGCTATTCATGAAAAGTCTTTGCTTTATGATTCATTTGTTTACTCATGTAATTACCATTGTTTTGATCGCTGTATTCATTACATATGTTTACAATAGTATGATCAAGGTTATGATGGCATGTCACTCCAGAAATTATCTTTGTTATCGTTTACCTGCTCGGGACGAGCATGAACTAAGCTTGGGGATGAAGATACGTCTCCGACGTATCGATAATTTCTTATGTTCCATGCCACATTATTGATGATATCTACATGTTTTATACACATTATATGTCGTATTTATGCATTTTCCGGCACTAACCTATTAACAAGATGCCGAAGAGCCAGTTGCTTTTTTCTGCTGTTTTTGGTTTCAGAAATCATAGTAAAGAAATATTCTCGGAATTGGACGAAATCAACGCCCGGGGTCCTATTTTTGCACGAAGCTTCCGAGAAGACCGAGGGGAAAGGAAGTGGGGCCACGAGGCGCCGACACAACAGGGCGGCGCGGCTCGGACCCTGGCCGCGCGGCCACGGCGTGTGGGGCCCTCGTGTGCCCCCCGCGTTGCCCTTCCGCCTACTTAAAGCCTTCGTCGCGAAACCCCTAGTACCGAGAGCCACGATACGGAAAACCTTATCGAGACGCCGCCGCCGCCAATCCCATCTCGGGGTATTCGGAGATCACCTCCGGCACCCTGCCGGAGAGGGGAATCATCTCCCGGAGGACTCTTCACCGCCATGGTCGCCTCCGGAGTGATGAGTGAGTAGTTCACCCCTGGACTATGGGTCCATAGCAGTAGCTAGATGGTTGTCTTCTCCTCATGTGCTTCATTGTCGGATCTTGCGAGCTGCCTAACATGATCAAGATCATCTATTTGTAATTCTATATGTTGTGTTTGTCGGGATCCGATGGATAGAGAATACTATGTTATGTTGATTATCAATCTATTACCTATGTGTTGTTTATGATCTTGCATGCTCTCCGTTATTAGTAGAGGCTCGGCCAAGTTTTTGCTCTTAACTCCAAGAGGGAGTATTTATGCTCGATAGTGGGTTCATGTCTCCGTGAATGCGGGAGTGACGAAACCTCTAAGGTTATGGATGTACTTGTTGCCACTAGGGATAAAACATTGATGCTATGTCCGAGGATGTAGTTATTGATTACATTACGCACCATACTTAATGCAATTGTCCGTTGTTTTGCAACTTAATACTGGAAGGGGTTCGGATGATAACCTGAAGGTGGACTTTTTAGGCATAGATGCATGCTGGATAGCGGTCTATGTACTTTGTCGTAATGCCCAATTAAATGTCACAATATTCATCATATCATATCATGTATGTGCATTGTTATGCCCTCTTTATTTGTCAATTGCCCGACTGTAATTTGTTCACCCAACATGCTTTTATCTTATGGGAGAGACACCTCTAGTGAACTGTGGACCCCGGTCCATTCTTTTACATCTGAAATACAAATCTGCTGCTATTGTTCTTTACTGTTCTTGCAAACAATCATTATCCACACTATACATCTAATCCTTTGTAACAGCAAGCCGGTGAGATTGACAACCTCACTGTTTCGTTGGGGCAAAGTACTTTGGTTGTGTTGTGCAGGTTCCACGTTGGTGCCGGAATCTCTGGTGTTGCGCCGCACTACATCCCGCCGCCATCAACCTTCGACGTGCTTCTTGACTCCTACTGGTTCGATAAACCTTGGTTTCTTACTGAGGGAAACTTGCTGCTGTACGCATCACACCTTCCACTTGGGGTTCCCAACAGGCGTGTGCTTTACGCGTCATCAACCAGCTCAGCGTCGACGGGCCACATCGGATGGGTTTGTGGCGCCGGCAGCACGGGCGCCGCATGGGCATGTGTGGCGCCCATGAGAGGGGCGCCACACAAAAGGGTTAGATGGGTGAAATAGTTTCGCCGGAGGGTCGGTGACAAGGGATTAACTTATCAATGCCTATGGATTGTAGGCTAGGGTTTAGTTAGAAGTAGAGGGCAAGTAGATCTCGAAGGTTTCAGTCGAAAAGTACTCGACGAATATGAAAACTAGGGTTTGCGGACAATGATTCGATGATCTTCTCGTCCCTCGACCCCCTTTATATAGGTGGAGCCGAGGGATTCGTGCTATACAAGGATTACGAGTCCGGGACGGTTTCTAACTCATCCCGCCGATTACAAATAACACTTCCTATTACAACTTTATCTTTTCCTTAAATACATCTTGGGCTCTCGAGTCTTCTTATTCTTCGGGTAGTGGTCCTTCAATAAACCCCGGGTACTATATTCGGCAGGCCCATTTGGGATGCCTATGTCAGTAGCCCCCGAGATTTTGCTTGAATCATAGAATCAGGGAAAATCTCTACTGTTTATTTTTACTCGAAAGCTCAAACTTTCATACTTCTTCTCATAAAATTCTATATTGTACAGGGATATTGGTAGTTGGGGCTAGTTCATCTGACGGATCAGGTACTAGTTAACTGCTCTAGTGGCAATCCGCAAAAACCTACTTCAAAATCACGTCCCTGGACATGATCTCGGGATACTGGTGTAAACTTCGACAGGTGCCGCTTAAGGTCTTACCATTCTGTCGAGTCCCAGTCAAATTTATCGAGTACCTAACGCGTCCGTTAGGATTTTTCTTCGTATCCGTTGATACGGATAAAAGTAGCAGAGCGCAGTCTTCGGCGATGCCACGCCCAACGAGAATAGATCCGGGGTCTTACCTTCGCAATTTTGCGGCATTCGAAATTGATCGCAACTTTGGCGTTCGAGAATATATTGTCGAGTGCTTTTCCGGCTGTTGGAATGGCACATTTTATCGAGTCAAATATGACTTATATTGCTCTCCCGATGGGAGTATATGTAGAGTTAATTATAACTCGAAATATACTCTCTTGCTGTTCTATTTTTCTTTTGTTAATTTCATCGGGCACGCGAACAGCGTTCCCGATGGGAGTAGCCCCCGAGGCTACAGCCAAGAACTTGTGCTTGGTTGTAGGCTCAACATTTTAGTCCACCTTATCGCTATATTGCCATTATCTCTCAATATGAACTCTTTTCTCTTCTTCTTCTTCCTCTTTTTTATTTTTTATCTCTCGGGTGCGCGAACAGCGCTCCCGATGGGAGTAGCCCCCGAGGCTACAGCCAAGAACTTGTGCTTGACTGTAGGCTCAACATTTTCTATATTGTCATACTCGAGATTTTACTATCTATCAAAGTAGCCCCCGAGCATTTGGGCAAAAACTTGTTTCTGACCAAAGGCTTCCGATGTATTCAAATAACTTATCCTGTCGCCATTCTCCTTTTCCTTGTCGACATATTTTCCCTTGTCGAATTTTCTTCAACTCTATCAATGGTCGAAATTTTTCTGCTTTGTGGGTCCATCGTTCCCACCATGTTGACACGTCGTGCAAGTGGGGGACACACGTCCTCCGCTTTTTCTGGCGCACGTACGGGAACGCCTATCCCAGTAAAAATACTTTTTTGCCCTTGTATCTAGAAGATCGATTCTCACCACACGATTTCCTCATCCAACGACTTTCGGCGACACCCAATTCTTATATAAACCTGTCTTCAACCTCCGTTCATCCCCTCGCTTGCGCCGCTCACCTGTTCCTCTTCGCAAAAACTTCCCCTGCGCCCAAGTCTCTCTGATTTTTCCGCACTCGCATACATTGCTCCGCCCATTGCCGTTGATGCCACCGCGCGTGCGCCTAACTCGCCACAGCACTCCAGAATCCAAGATGGCCGCTGAGGATCTTGAGTGGGAGAGATCGAAAATCTCCAACCAAGATACCAACATGCTGAAGAGGCTCGGCCTTATGAAGAAAGAGGACGCCATCCGCTTTCCTAGCGAAGAAAGCTATCCCAATCCTCCAATGGAGTACCGGGTTAGTTTTGTTGACCATCTGATCCGCGGCCTTTCGCCTCCAATTCATGATTTCCTCCGCGGCCTTCTTTTCGTTTATGGGATTCAGCTGCATCATCTGACCCCCAATTCCATCCTTCACATTTCTATTTTTATCACCCTTTGCGAATGCTTTCTTGGAGTCGCTCCTAATTGGGCTCTTTGGAAACGCATCTTCTGCATCCGCCGCAATGGCTCCCACAACGTCACTTATAACATAGGTGGCGTTGTTATCTGTGTTCGTACTGACGTCGATTATTTCGACGTCAAGTTTCCTGACTCTGTCCAAGGATGGCGCAAGAGGTGGCTTTACATTCACGAAGAAAGCGCCAACTCCGTTGAACACAACATAATTCCCTTCGACGGGAATGCCAAAATTCAGCGCCGTCGCTCCTGGGATGCCGAAGCTTCTGAGGAAGAGAAAAAGGCGACAGAGGCGCTCATATCTCGCATTCGTCAGCTTCAAAATACTCGAGGCAAGGAGCTATCTGGTGTTCAAATCACTGCCTACTTCCTTAGGATTAGAGTGCAGCCTCTTCAGGCTCGCAAAAATCCCCTTTGGACGTACTACGGTAAAAATGACGCCAACGAATCTCCGGTGACCTTTCCACCAAGGACTTGGAGAAGTTGGTTCGAAGACTTTCTCGCTCGGGCAAAGATCCAGGTTCCTTCTTCTTGTCGCGTGGAACCATACAGCTCCACCAATCCACTCCCCAAGGTATTTTGTCTTTCCGCATTTTTATCTTGTTGCGCTCTTTTTTCGCATCTCATTGTATTGTCATCTCTTTACTTTTCCTTTGGTTTCTATTTTTTCAGAACCATCCTAGTATGACTTCCCTTCCTCCTCTTCCTGAGGGTGGAGAGGTCGAAGAAATGACCATCGTTGCCGACGATACTCAGGGCTCTTCTGTTCCTGAAAGTGAAGTCGCGGGTTCTCACAAATCTGCGGCTTCCCATGAGAAAGAAGTTGAGTCTGAGGCCAGCGAATCAACTGAGTCCCTTCCTCCTGCTGTCTCTCCCAAGAACAAAAGGAAAAGGACTGATGCCGAGGATTCTGGCATTTCTAAGGCTGAAGAAGTTGTTCCTTCTCATCCGAAGTTAGCTTATGATCCTTATGTTGAATCCCTCATCAGCTCGTAAGTCAACTTTATCTCTCCCCCCCTTTTTTTTGTACTCGAAATATTTATATTGTCTTGCTTTTTATACTGTCGACTTTTTTGTTCACCAGTGATGAGGAAGAAGAAGTACCGAGCCACCGACGTGGCTCCTCGGACAAGCACGTCACGTACGCGTACTTGTTTCAGACACGCTAGTTGAAGGAGATGAAACATCGCCTCCTCAACAAAACGTCGTCACCACTACTCCACCGTCAAGCCCCCTTGTCCCTTCGCCAAAAAGGGCAAGGGTTGAAATGATCGTTGAGCCTCCTCCACAATTGGGCAGCTCTTCATCGCAGCTCTTGGATGATGTAAGTTTATCGAGATCTATATTTCCTCTATTTTGCTTTTGTGGACCCTTACTTTTTGTAATGCCGAAGTTTTTCCCCTTCTTTCCTTCTTCTTTGACAGCCTATGATCAAGGATCTTATCCGCATCGGGTCCCAATTTATTGGGTACCGCGAGTATGCCAGCAGAGCCGAAGGTAACGACTTTTATACTTGCTGTTTTTCCTTGGTTTTTTTACTCCTGCTGCTTGTCGCTATTTTTGATCTTTCTTCTCTTTCTTTTCCTTTCTCAACAGAAAAACTTGCAGAAGCTAACAAACGTGCCGAGACACTTGCTCGAAAACTCGAGCAAAGTGAGACGGCTCGTAAGAAAGCTGAGCTTGCCGCCAGCGAAGCTAGAGCTGAAGCTGATGATGCTAAAGCAAAGGCCGCTAGTGTCGAAGAATTGCAGCAAAGGCTCAAAGATACTGAATCTGCCTTACATGAGCAAAAATCTGCACAGGCTGCACGTGAGCAAGGGATCATCAAGCGTTTGAAGTCGCAATGTCGACGTACGCTGAGTAATATCCTCAATTTCTTCTATTTTGTTGCATTTTCTGTATCTTTATTGTCGACTAACATTTTGTCTCACGTGGCAGCCCAAACAGACCAGGATTATGATCTGGAGAATCCCGTCAATGATCCTCTCCTTGACGCGCTCTCTCTTTTGGAATTGCATGGGCGCGAAATTCGTGAAGGCGTGGCCAATGCCAGTGCGGTTTTGTCGGCGTTGTTCCCTTATTTCTTCCCGAAGAAAGAGGAACCTTCAGCTTTCCTTGACCTCGCCAAGATGTTCAATACATCGGAGGACCTTGGACTGAAAGTCCGCCAAGAAAATATGAAGGTTGCTGTTGAAAACACTGTCGCGTTGGTTGCTGACAGTGGGCAGGCTATTGACTGGATGAAGGTTGGCGACACCGAGCAAATTGAGCAATCCAGATGGCGATCACTGATGAAGGCAGCCAAGCCCAATACGAAGAAGATCTTGGCCTATCTTGGGATTAAACCAGCGTCGACTCCTAGTTCGTCAAGGCCGGAGGTCTAGTTGCATGCCTCTGTTTTTCTTTTTGCTTCTTTGCTCTTGTTGCCAAAGTAGTCATTTGGCGACACGTATTTCCTTAGCTCCACTGTAATGCCCTTGTAATTATTCCCAAGAGATTAATGAAGAACTCTATCTTTGCCTGTTATTTGATGTTGTCCTGTTTAAATTTCAGTTGATATTTGATAACTATACTCCAACTTCCGCTCCTTCCAATGTTTCGCCTTCTTCCCGCGCGAAGAGAACTGTTACTGATGCTGCACCTGTCGAAGATACCTTGTCGCAAGAATTGGATGAGCTTCGACAACAACTTCAGCATGCGAAGAAGCAAACACTTGTAATGATGGAGCAATCTCGTAAGTCTTCTGAAGCCGAAAAAATTTCCCTGCAGCAAGCTCGCGAGGCTGTTACTGCTAAAGAGATTGTTGCTTCCGAGGCTGAAAAGGCGGTCACTCGAGAAAATTTCATGCTTGAATTAATGAATGAAGCCAGTGCAGATATGTCGGGTATGTTTGTCTCATCCTGTAATATCTTTCATCTTCATGCTATTGTCTCTTAGAGGTTTTCCTTTCGTTGTTTTGATAGGTGCCTTTATTGATGCTGCTGCCGAGGAAGAGAGGGTAAATGCTAGGACAAACCTCCTTGTTAATCTTTCCTTGGACCATGGTTCTTTGTTTTGGGCTACTCCAGAGAGGACTCGCCAAATTACCCGATTTCAAGATCGCACCTCTCAAACCCGTGATTTCCTTCACTTCTGTACCAAATCCTTATCCATGGTTTACAATTCCATGTTTCCTCGAATGTCCAACCAAAAACTCTTCCGGAATTGATGGAAAAGTTCAAGGATGCTCGCGAGATCCATGACTTTGTCAAAGCACAACTGGTAGTTGGTGCCAGATTTGCTCTTATCATGCTCCAGATCTGCCACTCGAAGCTTGACCTTACCCAGGTTGTCGAGAAGGTTCACCAAAAGGTAAAACGTCGGAGAGTTGGTGTTGACAGGATTAACACGAAGGTTACGCCTGTAGCCGAAGAAATGATTGAGGACCCGTCTTGGATGGATGCCGACTTTTTTGCCGATGGCCATTATGCCGATTTTCTTGGTGCTGCTCCTGAGGAGGACAGAGTTACTCTTGATGACATACTAAATCAAGACTAGTTATTTTCTTCTTGTAGATATCTTTTCTTTGTAATCCATGACTATATTGTAAAGCAACCATTATATTTCTATGTCTGTCTAGCCCCCGAGTGTTTCGGTGGCTCTTTACTATATTTGTATTGTTGCGAGGTTGTGAACCAAGGCATTTATATATTTGAAGCAAATATGAGCCCCCGGGCTTTTATTGAGTACTATTTTGTATTTTTATTGACTCACGAGGTATTTGAATACCAAGGTGAGGTTTTTCTTTTGTCGACGAACTATATTGGAATTCGTCGGAGCAGTGACTTTGGTCATGTTGATAAAGAAAGGTAATATGGCCACTATTTTTATTATATTGCAGCACCGCGAGCCCGCCTCATTAAAAACCTTCTCCGGTCCCACTCGGTGCCCCGAAAAAGGAAAAGAGTGCGTCTGAAAACTCGCGGGCGTTTCAGTACATTGAAGCTTTACAAGGACTATATTTCGACTCTAGGCGTAGAACCGCCTGAGTTGCGCCACGTTCCAGGGGTTTGGCTCCTCCACCCCTGTCTTCTTGTCCTTTATCCTGTATGCTCCTCCTCCGATTACTTCCGTGACGATGTAAGGGCCAAGCCATGGTGACTCGAGTTTTTCATGACTTTTTTGCGTGAGCCGAAGAACTAGGTCGCCCACCTGAAAAGATCTTGGCCGCAGACGTCGACTGTGGTAATTCTTCAAGTCCTGTTGATATTTGGTTACGCGAGACAGTACTTCGTCTCGAGCTTCGTCGAGTGCATCTACATCGTCTTCCAATGCTATCTTTGAAGCTTCTTCATCATATGCTGTGACTCTAGGGGAGTCGTGCTCTATTTCTATTGGAAGTACTGCCTCCGCGCCATGGACCGAAAAAACGGGGTTTCTTGTGTCGCCGTATTTGGTGTTGTTCGGATGCTCCACAGCACACTTGGTAATTCTTCGGGCCGGGTATGTCGAGCTTTTCTAAAGGTCCCAACAGGACGTTTCTTGATGCCATTGCGAGATGATGCCATTGGCTTTCTCGACTTGCCCATTGGTTTGAGGATGTGCAAGCGACGCAAAGTTCAGCTTGATACCCACCTCTTTGCAATAGTCTTTGAATTCATTGGATGTGAAGTTGCTTGCCGTTGTACGTGACGATCTTTGTGGGGCACTCCAAACCTGAAGACGAGGCCTTGTATGAATTTTACTGCAGATGCTCCATCTGGTGAATTTATCGGCTTCGCTTCTATCCACTTTGTAAATTTGTCGACAGCTACTAGCATGTATTCCTTTCCTCCCGGCCATGATTTGTGTAACTTGCCCACCATATCGAGTCCCCATTGTGCAAAGGGCCACGACAAAGGTATTGGTGCTAGCTCTGCTTCGGAGAGTGAGGTTTTGCGGCAAACCTTTGACACGCGTCGCAAGTTCGTACTATGTCCTTAGCATCCTCAATTGCTTGTTAACCGAGTAGAATCCTGCCCGAAAAACCTTGGCTGCGATAGCTCGACTACTTGCGTGGTGGCCACATATTCCTTCATGTACATCCTTCGAATTATTCTTCCTTCTTGAGTGTGACGCACCTTTGCAAGACGCCTGAGATACTTCTCTTATATAATTCTCCCTTAACCACTGTGAAAGCTTTGGAGCGTCGTATTACTCGCCTTGCCTCGACTGGATCGTCGGGTATTTCTTTTTTGAGGATATATGATATATACTGCTGCATCCACGGTATCTGTATTACCATGACCAGGTCTTGCTCTTCTTCTTCTTCCTCTTGCTTCTCCTTGGTAGCACCCGAGAGTTTCTTCTCCTTCTTTTTTGATTTTGTCGACTCAGTGGATCTCTACGTTATCTCTTCCCAAAATACACCTGGTGGGACTGCAAGGCACCTGCGACCGATGTTTGCCGGAGCGTCGGCTTCGTGCGTTGCTCAATCTGCGATATGATTTACTTCGCATCCATCGAACAACTTCTCGAGCTCATTGTACACCTCCTTGTATGCCATCATGCTATCATTGATTGCGTCACATTGGTTCATAACTTGTCTGAGCTACCAAGCGTGAATCGCCAAAGATTTTTAATCGAGTTGCTCCGCGAGTCTTTCGCCATCTTCATCCCGTGTATGAGAGCCTCATATTCTGCTTCATTGTTAGACGCGTTAGGGAACGTCATCCGAAGGATGTACTTCAACTTGTCGCCTTCGGGTGATATGAGTACTACTCCTGCGCTGACCCCTTCTAGTCTCTTGGACCCATCAAAGTTCATAGTCCAGGTTCTCGATAAATACTGGGGTCCTGTATTTTGCAACTCCATCCACTCTGCGATGAAGTCCGGTAGTATTTGCGACTTTATTGCTTTTCTTTTTCATACGTGATGTCCCGAGGGAAAGTTCTATTCCCCAAAGGGAGACACGACCTAGTAGCTTACGGGTTGTTCGGTATATTTGACAAAGGAGCTTCATTGACCACTATTGATCGGGTGTCTGCACGAAAAATAGTGGCGCAATTTTCGTGTTGTCGTGAACACTCCATATGCTAGCTTTTAGTACGAGGGTACCTTTGTTTTGAGGGCGACAAGACTTCGCTCACGAAATATACTGGTCAGCTGTACTCCATGGATTTTCCCTTCTTCTTCTCTTTCGACAACTAACACCGTGCTAACCACTTGGGGTGTGGCTGCGATATACGAGTGGAGAGGTTCCTTTTCCTTTGGAGCCACCAGGATTGGTGGTGTCGATATTTTTCGCTTCAGATCCTCGAAAGCTCGATCGTCTTCTTCGTTCCACTCGAATTTATCTCCTTGTTTTATCAGCGCATAAAATGGTAACGCTTTTTCTCCTAACCTGGCGACGAATCTGCTTAAAGCTGCGACTCGCCCAGTTAGCTGCTGTATTTCTTTCAACTTCGTTGGCTTCCTCATTGTTACTATGGCTTGTATTTTGTCGGGATTTGCTTCAATCCCTCTTGCTGAAACTAGAAATCCCGAAGTTCTCCTGCTCGGGACGCCAAAAGAACACTTCGTCGGGTTCGGCTTGAGGCGAGAATTTGTCGAGGTTATCAAAAGTTTCTTTGAGATCCTCGATCAGCGTTGTCCCCTTCTTTGATGTTATGACGACATCATCGATGTATACTTGCACGTTTTTCCCGATCTGTGTTGCTAAACACTTCTGCATCATCCTCTGATATGTAGCTCCCGCATTTTTTAGACCGAAGGGCATTGTCTTGTAGCAAAACACGCCGTAAGGTGTAATAAACGCTGTCTTGGCTTCATCATCTTCTTTTAATCTGATCTGGTTATAGCCAGAGTACGCATCCAAAAAGGAAAGACGTTCACAACCTGCCGTGGAGTCGATGATTTGATCGATCCTTGGGAGGGGAAAGTGATCCTTAGGGCAATGTTTGTTGAGACACGTGAAGTCGACGCACATGCGAAGGACTCGTCGTGTTTTCTTCGGCACCATTACTGGGTTAGCTACCCATGTGGCTTCGTAGATATCTCTACGATAAAACCAGCTTCCTCTAGTCGATTTATTTCGATAGCATGGATTTGCGGTTCGGTTCCGAAAACGCCGCAAAGGTTGTCCGATTGGTTTCGTCTGTTGGATCCAAATTTAGGTGGTGCTCGGCAAGTTCCCCGGGTACTCCTGGCATGTCAGCTGGACACCATGCGAAGATTTTCCGAGTTCTCACGGAGGAACTCGACGAGCGCGCTTTCCTATGCGATATCCATGTTGTTTGCAATGGATGTCGTCTTTTTTGGATCCGTCGGGTGAATCTGCACCTCCTTAGAATTTTTCTCTCGTGTTGAAAGTTGATTCTTTGTTTGGCCTTCCAACGTCCGGCAGTACGTCGTAATCGGTCATGCTTTTCGACGCCAAGTATTCGAAGCTTGCATCCCGAAGGTTTCGATAACCGATGGAAATCCTTGTCGCACTTATCGGCTAAGGCAAAACTTCCTTTGACCGTGATTGGTCCCTTGGGTCCAGGCAATCTCCATAACAGGTATGTATAGTGTGGTACTGCCATAAATCTAGCATATGCTGGTCGTCCCAACAAAGCGTGGTACTGTGATGGAAAATCCACGACTTCAAACTCCAGCTTCTCGATTCTATAATTTTCTCGGGTTCCAAACTGAACGTCGAGGTTGATCTTTCCCAGTGGGTAACTTGGTTTGTCTGGTGTGATGCCGTGGAACCTTGTGTCTGTTGGCTTCAGATTTGCTAAGGATATGTTCATCTTCCTCAATGTATCTGCATACATAAGGTTTAAGCTGCTGCCACCGTCTATGAATACCCGGGAAACATCAAAGCCCGCAATAACCGCTGGCAGAATAAGTGCTGACTGCCTCGAGTCGAGGAACTTCGTTGCGGATGATCTGCTATTGTGAAGCTGATATCTTGTCCTGACCAATTAAGGTACTCAACTCGTTGGTGGAGGCATTTTCTCTGCCATAAACACCGTCGTGAGATTACTTTTTGAGCTCTATTGGACGGCCTTCCTTCTGAATCATCGACACTGCTCCGTTGGAGTTAGGATCAACATAGGGTGGTGGTGCGGGTGCTGCCGCTATTCTGAGCTGGTGTCGATTGTCCTCTGTAATCGCGGGAGGTGGCGGTAGATGAACTTCGCTCCTAGGCTCCCGAGGGTTTCTCTGTGCTGCTCGTGCGTGAGCGTTTTCTGCACATCTGAACATTGCTTGAAAATTTCGACAATCTTTCTGCAGGTGTCCTGATTGTCTTTTCCCATTGCTATCGAGGAAAAAATGCATCTGGCACGGTCCATTTAACATTTCTTCGGGAGACACAAAAGGCCTTGGGAACCTTGGCCCACTATTTTGCCTGTTGTGGGAGTCGTCCCTATTATCGCTTCGCTGCTCATTGCTTCTCTGATAATCGTCTCTGTTGCTTCCTCCTGTATTTGCCCGAAATCCTGCCGAAATTTGCCCTGGGGCGTCATAACTCGGATACTGCCGAGGAAATCGTCGCCTCGACTGATAATTTCGACCACGGTCCTCTTCTGGCGACCCAGTGTCGTTTATTGTGGACGAGCGTCTTCTCCGTCCGCCCATCTATTTGCTATCTCCATCAACGCGGATACTTGTTTTTGGATTGGTCCTTCCCAAGTCCTCAACAAAATCTCCACGCCTGATTCCTGCGACAAACGCATCTATTGCTCTCTCGTCAGATATATTTTCTGCCGAGTTTTTTATGATGTTCCATCTTTGGATGTATTTTCTCATTGACTCATCTGGCTTTTGTCGACACGCCCTCAGCTCTTCTAACGACGCAGGCTTCTTGCATGTGGACCTGAAGTTCTTGACGAATACGTCCTCGAAACTTTCCCAGCTGTCGATGGATCCTGGCGGAAGTTTCTTGATCCAAGATCGTGCGGCTCCACTTAAGTGCACTTGAATACTTTGCATCGCTGTTGCTCTAGTTCCTCCAGTTAACTTCACCGTCTCGAGGTAATCAATTAACCAGTCCTCCGGATCTTGCAGGCCGTCGAACTTTTTGAAGTGATCGGGTAACTTGAATCCTGAGGGGACTCGAGTTTTTCGGACTCTTCTCGTGAAGCACGGTAGACCGCACATATCCTCATCATTAAGCTCCGGGGACCGCCGATGATCCCTTACGCTTTGCCTTGCTCTATCGACCCTCGCTTGTACTCCTCGTATCTCTTGCTCCACTTGGTCCTTCCGGAGCCGCCGCCGTTGCCTTGCCGCAGGTCGTGGACTATTTTGCCTTGCCGCTCCTTCCGGGAGGCGTTGCTACGAACGTCTGTCCCCATAGCTACAACCCCGCCAATGCCATGTTGTATAATGTCTCCCTTGGATCTCCTGGGGGTGGCCTCGGATGCGAGGATGTAAGCTTGTGTCGCCATATACCCAGCTACGGTGTCTTAGGGATAATATTTCCCCTTGTGTCTATCGACATAAAAGACATGTCGAGGTTTTGAACTAAGAACTCTCTTTACTTCGGGTATGTGTTGTAACTTTGATCTTCCTCTCGTTCCGAGCCTCCCCGTGGCTATCACCCGAAACTCTAGATTGTTCACTTAGATCTCGCCCTTCTCCCTTTGGATGCGAGAAGCTGCCTCCTTTCTCCTATTCAACTCACTGCTCTGTTTTTCTATTTCTCAGGCGGTTCGTGCGAGCATATATTGGTAAGCTTGCGGTTCTTGAGCTGTATGCTGTTGTCGTCATTGGTTCTCGAACCATCTATGGCTTTTGCCGCTCTATCCCGTGCTGCTCGTGGAAGTTGGATTCGACGCGTGGTGTGGGCCCGACATATTTAGTGCCCATACCTCTCCTTAGATCTGAGGGATCGACAAAAGGATTTCCCAACTCGTCGAAAGCCTCTGATGTTTCCTCTTGATTTTCGATAGCATAAATCTGATGATACTTTGTACTTAGATCTATGTTGGGTTCGGTGACATCATTGTTGAGATTGATGAAGACCTTGCCCACTGTGAGAGATTTGTCGATGAAATCGTAACTGTCGACATCGCTTGAGCCATCGCTTATATATGAGTCCGCGGATGACTCAAACGATGCGTTGCTGAAGGTTTTGGCGAGTTTCTCTCTTGCTCTGATGCTGACGTAACGTGTTGCCAAAGTTTCTTCTTCTGACTCAGTTGACGATGCATAGCTTGAAAAATCAGAATCGACCGCCGATGATCCCGACGAAATCGGAATTTCGACACGATACGATCCTTCCTTCTCGACGCGAAAGTGGAACCTTCCGAACGTCATCTCCAAGGGCTCCGCCAGATACGCATATGCATCCAAACGGGAGGGTGGGTGAGGAACAAAATCAACAAGACCAGCGAGCGATCCGTTTACCTCGATCCATAGTGTTGCTTCCAGGTTGATGATGTTGAAGATCTTGAACGTGCCATCGAGATCAGCTCCTTACGCCTCTAATTCCCACCGGACGGCGCCAATTGACAAGGGATTAACTTATCAATGCCTATGGATTGTAGGCTAGGGTTTAGTTAGAAGTAGAGGGCAAGTAGATCTCGAAGGTTTCAGGTCGAAAAGTACTCGACGAATATGAAAACTAGGGTTTGCGGACAATGATTCGATGATCTTCTCGTCCCTCGACCCCCCTTTATATAGGTGGAGCCGAGGGATTCGTGCTATACAAGGATTACAGAGTCCGGGACGGTTTCTAACTCATCCCGCCAGATTACAAATAACACTTCCTATTACAACTTTATCTTTTCCTTAAATACATCTTGGGCTCTCGAGTCTTCTTATTCTTCGGGTAGTGGTCCTTCAATAAACCCCGGGTACTATATTCGGCAGGCCCATTTGGGATGCCTATGTCAGTCAGTCTGTGCTTTTCTTTTACTTTTGGGTTATTTTTGTGCAAATCGCCTCGCCTGCATACTTGCCCCGAACGGGCACCATGGTTAGTACAGTTGCGCATAACATACTGTTAAACACACGGACGAGTACAAATACAGTCACGCACACGAGCTGGTACAGTCGCGCACACGAGCTGGTACAGTCGCGCACACGACTAAGTACATATACAGTCGCGCACATGAGCGAGTACATTTACCGAGTAAATGGAAAAATTGCACCAAATACACTAAAATAGAAGTACTTACCAGTTGAAACATGAGTACAATTAGATACACCACGAGTACAATGATACTAGTATTGGAAGTACGGAAAATAAGTATCCCGAAACCTATCAACATGTGATCTCGTTTTGAAGATCTTGATGCGAGGATCTGAAAAGTGGAACTGGTTCGTAATTTGGACTTACGATTCTCGAGAGATTTTATTTTGAAAAAGCGAATCTAGAAAAAAAATGGAAAATGTGCGACAACTCCGCCTTCCCATGTCTTCTCTCTCCTTCCTCATCCCCACGTTGCTTCCCCTTGCGACACGTGCGAGCATGGAGACCACTTTTCATGATTTTTTTGGCACCATAGCGCACCACTTGTCACGTGCGGAGTGAGTTGCTTTCCCGTCGCGATGATCGGCCTTTTTCTAACGATTCCGCGTCCTGTGCGTGTGCATTGGAGGCAGTGTTGTGGCCTTCTATGCACCTGAGATCAACGTGGGCTGCTTCTCCTTTTGGGCTTGTGTGGACTTCAATGCCAACATCGATGGAGGCCGCGTACCGATCCTTTTTAATGCAAACATCGCCAGTGTCGGCATTGGCAAGAAGAAGGGAGAGAGCCATAGGACCTCAGGCTTAACAGACAAGGAGGACGAAGTGCTCTGCGTCTCTTGGCTCGCCGTTAGCCAATACGCAGAAAATGGCACCTAGCAAAGAGGCTAAGCATATTGGCGCAAGGTTAGCCAAGATTACATCATCAACAATCGCAATGAGGGATCCATCAAAAAAGATGGGCCTACATCAAGCAAGAGTAACAAGTTCTGCGCCGCCATCGAGCATGTTCTTCTCCACCCGGAGAGCGGCACATGCGTTACTGCAGTGGTAAGGGCAGCAACATCGTTACATTAAGTTACATCAATACATATATCTTGTCAAATCCTAAAAAATTGTATTTGGAGGTGCCTCGGTTTCTCAAGGCCAAATGAAAGGAGGGCTTCCACATGCTTCATTATTGGAACCGGTTGAAGGAGTCTCCCAAGTGGAAAATTAGCTATATGGCCTACAGGGAAGCCCTCAAGAATGGCATGGCTACGGTCCTCGTCGATGACGAAGATGATGCCCCTGGCCAGAATGCGCTTACATCTTGTCCTAGGGGGCAAAAATCCACCAAGGCCGATCTCGCCCGCGAAGCATAGCCCTTGCCTTGCCATGGCCAAGCGGGACAAGAAGAAATGGTTGGAGAAGGAGGCCTCGGCTTCCATGTACATCAACCTCACCAAAGAGGCCATAGAGGTGTAAAGGCTTGACGCCGAGGCCAAGTGTTAAGAGGAGGAGATCAGGATCATGCTCGCCAGACTTGAGCAACATGGATGCCGACCATCGCTCATGGTACGAGAAAAAGCAAGCCACAATCCGCTTTCTGGACGCATGATCGCCCGTGTCTACATCGTGAGCACTATAACCTCCTTCTACCTTTCATACTCATGGCCAAGGATGGCAATGGGCAGGGTAGAGCAATACCATACCCATACCCGTATAGTCGATGGGTACAAACTTCTACCCATACCCGTGCCCATGGGTATGAAAGTTTACCCATACCCATACCCGGCGGGTACCCGTACCCATTGGGTACCCGGTGGGTAGTTAAATTATACACAAGTCACTCGCAATTTTACATTTATCAATAACAAATTCGATTAAAAAAATGAACTATCTCAACTCGATAACAAGTAGTTTAGTACATAACAATTAAAAAATATGAAAATATCATTCTCATATAGTAACTCATAAGTAAACAGAAGTAGACGTGTCACGTAAGACATTGACAATAAACAGGCAGGGTATGGGTATACCCGCGGGTACATAGCTATACTCGTGCTCTACCCATGACTTAGCGGTTAGGGTATGAGTACTACCCATGGGCATGAAAGTGTACCCATACCCTGCCCATGCGGATACGGTACCCGCGAATACCCATACCCGTGGGTAAAATTGCCATCCTTACTCAAGGCCCTCTTATGGCTCTTTTAGTTAATTTCGTACTATACTATACCCACTGTGTAATAAAATACATTAGGCGTAATTCATGACATTAATGATGTGGTTTGAATGGTCTAAAAGTATGGCTTCAATTAAAGCTAGAATTGATCGTTTTGGCTAGAAAAAATGGCCAACCAAGACCGAACGAATGCGTCAAGCCGATGGGGCAAATGGTCAATCGTTATCCAAAAGTCTATTTCGCGTTCGTGACCTAACACAAACGAACGTTGCGGTCATTTTTCAGATCCATTTTAAGTCGGGCCGGTCCTAATGGGTCGGAGATGCTAGAGGACCCAGTTAAACTGGGTTGAGCCATTTGCCAAAAAGAGAAAATTGGGTCTGGGCCGAAGGGTACCAGGCTGCTCTTGTGAAAAACAAAAAAAGCGATCTAGGTCATTGGCAAGAGACCAACGAGGAGTACGGTGCGTGGTGCATGAAAAGAAGTCGCCCCCACGTGCCTCGTATTCCATGCACTGCCACGCCCCGTACCTCGTATTCCATGCCGCTCAGGCACAGCTCAGTAGCCCCTATACACAATCCAGGATATTGGAAACTCGAAGAAAGATTGCAGAAATGGCGCTAAAATAAGGCACGAACACAGATAAACACAAGCCAAATCCATTACCCCTCTACCCACCGGATCCCTAGTTCCCTACACCCCCTTTGCTTGCGTCTTCCTCTCCTCCGTCCAGTCCACTCTTTCCCCCTCTCTCCCTGCAGTCCCTAGTGCGGCTTGTACGACGACTACTTGCCTCGTCCTCTTTCTCTCTCATCTCGAGTGTCATCTCGTCTGGACTGGATCAACAACACTCGATTTATCCAGTTGTCAAGGCAAATCAATCACATCGAGACTCGAGAGACATAGAGCACAGCCAAACCAAACGGCCAAATGCCGGGGATCATCTGGCTAGTTTGCTAGCTTCTCTGTGCACTGCCGCGCCCAAGCTAGATCCTGAGGTGCGGGGACGGTGCGCACTCAGCTTGCGCGTCCTGCCAAGAAGCAGAGCCAGAGACCCAAGAAGCAGAACATGGGGGAGAAGGCGGCGGCGGTAGGCGTGGGGGATCAGGATGACGGCCAGGCCGGGGCGGGCTTGCTGCCGCTGGACGGCATCCAGTACTGCAGCGACCACCCGTACAGGCCAGGTGCCGCGGCGGCGGCGGCTGCGGCCGGCGGCGGGATATGCGCCTTCTGCCTGCAAGAGAAGCTGGGGATGCTCGTCTCCTCCTCCAAGTCCAGCCCCTTCTTCCCGCTCGGCGGCCACCCGCCGCCTTCTGCCTCGCCCTCGTCGCCGCCGTCCTTCCGCCGAGCCGCCGCCGAGCCCCCGCTGCCGCTCCCTTCCTCAGCCAGATCCCGCAAGTTCACGCCTTTCCACCGGAAGAAGACCTCCTCCTCCTCCTCCTCGTCTTCCTCCGCCTCGGCCACCCTGTCCGCTTCCATGTCCGGAGGCGGGCTGAAGCGGAGCAAGTCGGTGGCGCCGAGGCCCGAGGAGCAGCAGCACTTCCCGTCCTTCGCCGCCTCGTCCGTGACGGCCGAGAGCCCCCGCAAGAAGAGCTTCTGGTCCTTCCTCTACAATTCCTCCTCCTCGTACGCCCACCAGACGGACTCCACCACGCCGTACGCCAACGGTGGCGCCGCCGCCAGGAGGAAGTCAGTTTCGGTGGCGTCGGCGGCGTGGGCGTCCAGAGGTGGCGCCGCGCAGGACCAGCAGCTGCGCTCCGGGGCGTCGGGGCGGCGCGGGTTGGAGGCTATCGGCGAGCCCGAGAGCCCGACCCAGAGCCAGGTGTCGTCGTCGTCGTCCTTCGGGCGCAAGGTGGCGCGCTCGCGCTCCGTGGGGTGCGGCAGCCGCAGCTTCTCGGGCGACTTCCTCGAGCGCATCTCCTTCGGCGACTGCACGCTCCGGCGCGTCGAGTCCCAGCGCGAGCCCAAGGCCAACAAGATGCGCGCGCAGGGTCACCTGGGCGGCGCCGATGAAGACGACGAGGACGAAGACGGCGACGCGTACGAGCACCAGCACCGGATCAAGTGCGCCGGGTTCTTCGGCGGCATGGGTCCCACGTCGTCCTCCTACTGGCTCTCCGCTGCCGAAGGAGCTGCCGCTGCCGGGGCCGGCGGTGGCTGCACGAGAAAGCCGGGGTCTCGGAGCCACCGGAGCTGGGCGTGGGCGCTGGCCAGCCCCATGAGAGCGCTGAGGCCGACGAGCTCCACCTCCACCTCCACGAAGATCATCACGGCCGAGCCTTCCACCCACAGCAACGGCAGCACGCCGGCGGCCGCATTGTCCATATCTTCCCCGATGCCGTCCTCGTTAGACGCGGCAGCGGCGGCGGCGACGAACTAAAGCTGCACCGCCGGCCGTCCGGTTAATTACTCCAACCCCTGCCACTCCCCTCCTTGAATCAGTATACAGTTGCTCATTCGCTGCCTTGTTCTCTCCCTTTTCGTGTTCTCTGCCATTTGACGATCAAGACTGCTCATAAAGTTGAAATGTGCTGTGGATTTTTCGTGATAGTCTTTTCATGTGAATCTAATCTGGTCGGAGCGACAAGAGAAACTCCTGAATTCGTTGTTTCCCTGGCTTTCATTGAGAAATTACCGTCCATTCCATCGTTTATAAACCCTCCGAAGATTCAGCTTTTCAGTTTTCACCTCGTTGTACCATCCTCGAATTCAGCCGAATCCTCGTAAAAGATACTATGATTCCTCAAAATGTTGAATGCGTTGGATCGGCGAGAGCAATTTAAGTTCACAACAACTTTGAATTTGCGGGGTAGTAGTTGGCGGATGACACAGTAGCACTAGCCCATGAATTGTTACTGCCAGCCATAGGCAGCCATACTAATAAACGAGTGACAGTGTGGCCATTTTGTCAGTTGAGTAGGTGCCACCATTACCTGCAAGTACAGGTACAGTTTGACCATGCGCGCTTAACAATTAACATGGTTCCTTTCTCGCTGCTCCTCGCAACAAAGCCAGCCCGTGACCACCCTAGGCGGGCGCGCGCTGCCATGGCAACATCTCTCATCTCCCAGCGAATGGTCGCTGCTGCAGTCAGAACTACGGGAGCGATCGAGACGGTGGAAAGAGTCCCGAGAGAAGGAACCAAAGGAAAAAAGTAGCCAAAGATCCCCCACTTGCCTCCCGGGCCGTTCCCGCTCGAGTGGCTCCCGGAGGCCAACCCAAACCATAGAACCAGGCCACCTCCTCGCTTGCGCCCCCGGCCACTGCATCTCCTCTGCGAGCGGAGCAGGGGACGTGGTCGTCGAGCAAGGGACGCGGTGGCGGGGTTGCGGTGGAGCACGGCGGTGCGCCAGGGATCTGCAGGGCGAGGTGGTTCCGGATGGCACCCGCCGGGTATGGAGGCGGGGTTTCCACCTCCATACCCACCCCGCCCACCTCTCCCCGCCACCGCCACCCACCTCCATACCGCTGGCGGGTCAAGAACGCCACCATACCCGCCCCGTGGCGGGTACCCGCGACCTAGTGGAGACCTGCCTATGCATAAAAGTACACGAAAGTTTGACAACATCTTTGCTTATTTAGCACTAGATTGACAGCAAAATATTAACAAATATATTGACAACATCATAGTAATACCATTCTAACACATCATGACAGAAGTACAAGTTCACATATTCCAACAAATTCACCACAAACAAATCGATCCAGGAGTTCAAGTGAAGTGACCCAGCATAACACTTCATGTTGTAGTATACAAGTCGTTGATATGATCTTCATGAAAGAACTTTTTCACAAATATCACATCCCGCAGAGTGGTCTAACAGAAATATTGCAGGTCATAACACTCCAGATTATATTACAAACATGATCTTAACAAGTTGGTATTCTCACAGGTTCGATGAGAAGACCCTACGATATTACTTAAGTACTCTTACAACTCAAACTTAAGAGACATGACGAGCTTAGCAACTTATTTAAGTAAGCCACTACGCTGCTCGACTCCGAGATGTCTAGGGTAAGACTATTCCTCCGCCTCGGTGTTGTCAACTCCGGAGACTATCCCATAGTCCACGCCTTCAACTCCTCCTGATAGGTTTGGCTTTTCGTATACCAACTCTGTAATATCCCAGGATTCGAGACGATTGCGGGGTAGATTTTAGAAAGGGATGTGCATTGCATCATAAAATCTGGGGAAATTTCGCGCTTTATTGCAAAATACATCTTAGAGGGGACAAGTTTCTCTCTCAACACCAGATAGGGTTAGGGTTTCGAGAGTGCGACAAACTTGGACATGATCTTTTCTGCAATTAGGGTTTCGAGAAGAGAGGGGAACATTTGCATCCCTTATCTTAAGTTGCATGATTGAATTTGAAATGAGTTGAGGTGAAACTCAAACTCTAATCAAACCAAGATTATTCATAATTCAAACAATTGTTTATTCAAACAATTAACAATTTGAATATGAAAAATAAAAAAATGACAATACATATAAGAAATGAATATCAATTATTCACAAATAGCTCATTAGAGAAACTTGAGCTTTATTGATCTTCACACATAAATACATTGTCAATTACAATATTCAAATGAATTATTTATTACATCATGATACGTCTCCGACGTATCGATAATTTCATATGTTCCATGCCACATTATTGATGATATCTACATGTTTTATACACATTATATGTCGTATTTATGCATTTTCCAGCACTAACCTATTAACGAGATGCCGAAGAGCCGATTGTCGTTTTCTGTCGTTTTTGGTTTCGTAAATCCTACAAAGGAAATATTCTCGGAATTGGACGAAATCAACGCCCAAGGTCCCGCACGAAGCTTCCGGAAGACCGAGGGGAAAGGAAGTGGGGCCACGAGGCGCCGACACCACGGGCGGCGCGGCCCGGCCCTTTGCCGCGCGGCCCCGGTGTGTGGGGCCCTCGTGTGGCCCCCGCGTTGCCCTTCCGCCTACTTAAAGCCTTCGTCGCGAAACCCCCAGTACCAAGAGCCACGATACGGAAAACCTTCATCGAGACGCCGCCGCCGCCAATCCCATCTCGGGGATTTCGGAGATCGCCTCCGCACCCCGCCGGGAGAGGGGAATCATCTCCCGGAGGACTCTTCACCGCCATGGTCGCCTCCGGAGTGATGAGTGAGTAGTTCACCCCTGGACTATGGGTCCATAGCAGGTAGCTAGATGGTTGTCTTATCCTCATGTGCTTCATTGTCGGATCTTGTGAGCTGCCTAACATGATCAAGATCATCTATCTGTAATTCTATATGTTGTGTTTGTCGGGATCCGATGGATAGAGAATACTATGTTATGTTGATTATCAATCTATTACCTGTGTTGTTTATGATCTTGCATGCTCTCCGTTATTAGTAGAGGCTCGGCCAAGTTTTTACTCTTAACTCCAAGAGGGAGTATTTATGCTCGATAGTGGGTTCATGCCTCCATTAAATGCTGGGACGGTGACGTAAAGTTCTAAGGTTGTGGATATGCTTGTTGCCACTAGAGATAAAACATTGATACTATGTCCGAGGATGTAGTTATTGATTACATTACGCACCATACTTAATGCAATTGTCCGTTGTTTGCAACTTAATACTGGAAGGGGTTCGGATGATAACCTGAAGGTGGACTTTTTAGGCATAGATGCATGCTGGATATCGGTCTATGTACTTTGTCGTAATGCCCAATTAAATCTCACAATACTCATCATATCATGTACGTGCATGGTCATGCCCTCTATATTTGTCAATTGCCCGACTGTAATTTGTTCACCCAACATGCTATTTATCTTATGGGAGAGACACCTCTAGTGAACTGTGGACCCCGGTCCATTCTTTACATCTGAAATACAAATCTGCTGCTATTGTTCTTTATTGTTCTTTGCAAACAATCATCATCCACACTATACATCTAATCCTTTGTTACGGCAAGCCGGTGAGATTGACAACCTCACCTGTTTCGTTGGGGCAAAGTACTTTGGTTGTGTTGTGCGAGTTCCACGTTGGCGCCGGAATCTCTGGTGTTGCGCCGCACTACATCCCGCCGCCATCAACCTTCAACGTGCTTCTTGGCTCCTCCTGGTTCGATAAACCTTGGTTTCTTTCTGAGGGAAAACTTGCCATTGTACGCATCACACCTTCCTCTTGGGGTTCCCAACGGACGCGTGCTGTACGCGTATCACATCACACATTTCAGAAATTGGAAAATGAAAAAGAAAAGGAAAAATTACAATGAATAGTGTAACTAGCTAAACTACACTATGATCTTCATCTTGATCTTCTTGATCAACAAGAGGATTGAGACATTCTTGATCATCTTCTTGATCCCTACAAAAACAAACATGAAAACAGAAAAGCACATTAGGCCAAGTGGCAAAGCCACTTGGCAGGTCAGTAAAGAAACTTGCAAATTGAAGAATAATATCAACTCTGCCGAGCTAATCCATAACACACAAGTACCAACATGAGCAGTAGAAACAGCTCACAAGGCAGTGTGCATGCTCACCAGCACACACACACACAGAGAAGAGTCACCACACACACATCACCCAGCTGTCGACCAAAGAAGTGCCCAGAAAGGAGTATATAAACTTTTCAGCCACCAAACCCTTGAAGCCATCGACAGAGCTTCATCAGGGTAAGAACAACAAGTACAGATAGAACAGGAAGAACACCAAGCAACCAAAACCATCCAGCAACAATTCCACCAAGAACTGTTTGTTGTTGATCAAGGAATGGTGAGGTAATTCCAGCACCAGCTAGCCAGGAGGAGCAGGTCAAGCATTAACACAACACAGAAGCAAACCCTCTACAACAACACAAATTCTAGGAAACCTTGGTTTTGCTCATAATATCAGCATGTGCATCACACACACAAACCAAAAGGGTAGGAATACCCTGTTTGCATCATCATTTGGCAGTAAACCATTTGATGCTGGCAAAATATGGGAAAAGTCAGTAGAGTTTAATCCCAAGAAAGATTGGTTAAAGCCAAGTGTATCACCACTACAACAAACCAAAGAATCCAGCAAGGAATTGATCCACCACTAGCCTAGCCCAACTCACCTAGCAACTAATGGTCTATTAAACCATCAGTGATATAGAAAGTATTGTTGCTGTCAAAAACCCACCGGCGAGTAGCGACGGGCAACACCATAGAGCCGGGAGGCTCCCAGGATTGCGGTGGACCCTGGTCCCTCGGGCGACGGCCCGCAATGCCTTCTGGCACACGTCCCGGTGCTTACGAGGGTGTGCCACCGACCTATACCTGGTCGGGAAGGTGATGGTTTGCTTCGACTAGTTTCTGCATGGCAAACACGTAAACATTAAATACGAGCCCCGATCGGCTCTTAAGTTGTTCTGTGGATCGGCTCAAAGAGCCGATTGCCCCATTGTTCATGTTAGATTTATAATGACATGGGGATCATGCTTTATCAATATCAAGCTAAACTAATCTACGATAGTCTAGGGTTTTTGATACGTCCAAAACGTATCTACTTTCCCGAACACTTTTGCTATTGTTTTGCCTCTAATTTGTGTATTTTGGATGCAACTAACACGGACTAACGCTGTTTTCAGCAGAACTGTTCTGGTGTCTCGTTTTTGTGCGAAATCCAACTTTCAGGAAAAACCTCGGGATTTTGACTGAAGGCCCTATTTTCCCAGAATACTTACGGAGCCAGAAGGGCAAGCCAGGTGGGGGCACGAGGGCCCCACACACTAGGCCGGCGCGGCCCAGGAGGGGCCCGCGCGGCCCTAGTGTGTGACGGCCTCGGCTGGCCCCCGACGCCCTCCTTCGGACTACTTATCGGCCTCGACCTAAAAACGCACGGGGAGAAGTCGAAGTCGCCAGAAACCCTCAAGAACGCCGCCACATCGCGAAACTCCGTCTCGGGAGCCAGAAGTCTCCGTTCTGGCACTCCGCCGGGACGGGGAATTGGAGGAGATCATCGCCATCATCACCACCGACGCCTCTCCATCGACCAGCCATGTTTCCCCCATCCATGTGTGAGTAATTCCCCCGCTGTAGGCTGAAGGGGATGGTAGGGATTGGATGAGATTGGTCATGTAATAGTCATAAGATTGTTAGGGCATAGTGCCTAGTGTCCGTAGATGTTACTTTTATGATATTGTTGCAACTTGTTATGCTTAATGCTTGTCACTAGGGCCCGAGTGCCATGATCTCAGATCTGAACATGTTATTGATTCATGAAGATATTCGTTGTTTATGATCTTACCTGCAAGTTGTATACACATGTCGCTGTCCGGAACCAATGGCCCCGAAGTGACGAAATCGGGACAACCGGAGGGGATGGTAGTGATGTGAGGATCACATGTGTTCACGGAGTGTTAATGCTTTGCTCCGGTACTCTATTAAAAGGAGTACCTTAATATCCAGTAGTTTCCCTTGAGGCCCGGCTGCCACCGGCTGGTAGGACAAAAGATGTTGTGCAAGTTTCTCATTGCGAGCACGTACGACTATAATTGGAATACATGCCTATTGATTGATTAGTACTTGGATACCGTTTTATTATTATCTGCAAATGCCCCTGCTTGACTGTTACATGAGTTTCTCTCATCCATGCAACGCCCGTTCATCCGTCCCCGTGCCTACAGTATTTTAATCCTGCTGTTTACTATAATCACTACTGCTGTTTCTGTTACTTTGCTGCTGTTATTTCACTACTACTACTGCTATAAAACTGTTACTATTGATAAACTCTTGCGAGCAAGTCTGTTTCCAGGTGCAGCTGAATTGACAACTCCACTGTTAAGGCTTTCAAGTATTCTTTGTCTCCCCTTGTGTCGAATCAATAAATTGGGTTTTACTTCCCGCGAAGACTGTTGCGATCCCCTATACTTGTGGGTCATCAAGACTATTTTCTGGCGCCGTTGCCGGGGAACATAGCTTTATTTGGAAGTTCACTTGGATTGATATTGTTCGCTGCAAATTCTCCATCATGGGTAAACCTCGCGATACTAAGGTCGCCATATTACCATCCACTACAAGAAAAGGTACAACTCGAGTACCTCTGCTGCTCTTGATTCACCATCCGTGATAAGTAAACTTGTTTCACCACCACAAGCTTCAAATGCTCGGTACTTCGCTTGAATCTGAAAATTCCTCTTATAATTGTGATGATGCTTCTACTGTGCTTGATAATGATGGTTCGTTAGGATCTTTTCTAGATGCTACAATTGCTAGGTCTAGACAAATTGAAAATACAGAAACTCCTAATGAAAATGCGGTTACACCTGTTAATTCACCTGAGTCTGTTGAATACTCTAGTGATGATCTTGATGAAGATTATGTGGAACTTGATGATGATTTTATTGAAAAATGCAATGCTACTACTGATGCAAGAAAAATTAAGAAGTTGCTTGCAGTAACATGCTCGTTAGATATAAACTCGTCTCCCGATCCTAAATTTGCCACATCTCCTATAAACATTAAGGATAAAGATTATGATTTTTCTCTTGATCTATCTCATATAGCTATTGTTGAGAAAACACCCTTTTGTGGTACTGAAAAAGAAAGTGCTCGTTGAACACATGATTGAGTTATCTACTCGAGTAGCTTGTTTTCTCGATGATGTTAAGAAGCGTACTTACTTTGTTGCTAAAATCTTTCCATTCTCATTAAAGGATGACGCTAAAACTTGGTATAATAGTTTGCCACCTAATTCTATTAAAAGTCCAAAAGAATTGCTTGATGTTTTCTTCCGGAAATACTTGCCTGCTAGTGCTCAACATATTGCTTTGCAGAGAATTTATAATTTTGACCAGGAAGATGGAGAGAAATTGCCGGAGGCTTGGGCGAGATTTTGCTCTCTTATTAGAGCTCGGCCTGACCATGATTTGGAAAAGCATGATTTACTTGATATATTTTATAGTGGACTAACCATTGAGTCTAGGGCATACCCGGATAGTTGTGCTGGTTGTGTTTTCGGGAAAAGAACTCCGGACGACGCTCGAAGAATTATTGGCTAAAATAGGCCGGAATCATGATGATTGGAATACACCCGAACCAACCCCAACACCGATATTGAAGAAGAGGGGTATGATTAAATTAAATGATGAAGATATGAGGGAAGCTAAGAAGTCTCTTAAGGAGAAGGGTATTAAACCTGAAGATGTGAAGAATTTACCTCCTATAGAAGATTTATGTAAGATAACTCCCCCTTCATCCATGGTTGAGGTACACTCTCTTGAACGCTTTACTAGAGAAGATATTCCGTATTCAAAACCTCCTGCACAATGCTTAGATGAGTTTGATAATTATATTGTTAAACAAGAAAATTTTAATATGAGAGTAGAGAATCATTTAATGGAAAATTCTCGAGCTATTAGTGAATTGCATGATATTGTGGAGAGAACCTCCAATGATGTTAAGATGCTTGTTAAACATTTTCATATGGTTCAAACTCAAATTGATCAACTCACTAAAGTGCAAAATGACTTGTTGGGAAATAATGATAAAGAAAAACATGCTTATGAAGTAACAACTAGAGGTGGTGTTTCTACTCAGGATCCTCTATATCCTGAGGGACACCCCAAAAGAGTTGAACAAGATTCTCAACGAACTAAAACTAGTGCTCCATCTAAGAAAAAGAAAAAGAAACATAAGAATGTTGTAGAATCCTCTGAACCTGTTAATGATCCTAATAGTATTTCTATTTCTGATGCTGAAACTGAAAGTGGTAATGAACATGATAATAATAAAGATAATGATAAGAATGATGCTTCTGATAAAGAAGAGGTTGAAGAAGAACCTGAAAAGCAAGATAAAAATAAAAAGTATACTAAAGAAGATTTTATTGCTAAAAAACATGGTAATGAAAGGGAACCTTGGGTGCAAAAGCAAATGCCTTTTCCTGCTAAGAAACTAAAATCAAAGGAAGAAGAACACTATAATAAATTCTGTGATTGGATGAAACCTTTATTCTTGCAAATCCCTTTGACTGATGCTATTAAATTGCCTCCTTATTCAAAGTATATGAAATATATTGTTACTAACAAGAGGAAAATCCCCAATGAGGAAATTTCCACTATGCTTGCTAATTACTCTTTTAATGGTAAAGTTCCAAAGAAGTTGGGCGACCCAGGTATACCTACTATTCCTTGTTCTATTAAGAATAATTATGTTAAAACTGCTCTATGTGACTTGGGAGCCGGTGTTAGTGTTATGCCTTTTTCTCTATACAAGAGACTTTATCTAGATAAGTTGATACCTACTGATATATCTTTGCAAATGGCTGATAAATCTACTGCTATTCCTGTTGGTATATGTGAGGATGTTCCTGTTCAAGTTACTACTAACTGCTTGATATTGACTGATTTTGTTGTGTTGGAAATGCCTGAAGATGATAATATGTCTATTATTCTTGGAAGACCTTTTCTTAACACCGCAGGGGCTGTTATTGATTGCAATAAAGGAAAGGTTACTTTCAATGTTGATGATAAGGAGCATACCGTCTATTTCCCCAAGAAGATCGATAAAGTATGTGGAGTCAATACTATTTCTAATGTGAGAACTATCAAAGTTGGAACTATTGATTGTCCTATATATGAGCCTAAAGAAGAATATCAAACTCTTATGATTGGATCCATATCAATACAATTCAAGGTAACATGATTGATTTGAGGTTTATTTCTTCTTATGTTATGTAAAAATTATTCGGTGGCAAGACTTGATCAACCTTGTTAACGAATACTTTTTATGTGCATAAAGGAGGTAAACAACATCTCTTTCTCACTCCATTTGTCTTATTTGCTGTAGCACTTTTGTTTTGCAAAGTTCCTTAGTTAATTAGAGTTTTCAAAAAATTTCCTGGCCAGTAATAATAAACTTAATACCCAGAAATGTGCATTTTTCAAAGTTTTCAAAAATTCACAAAAATTATACCGTTCGTCCTATTTTTCGAAGAGGCACCTGGGAGCACCAGAGGATGACCTGTGGGGCACCACAGGGTGCCACACCACCAGCCGGCGCGGCCAAGGAGGTGGGCGCGCCACCCTGTGGTGTGGGCCCCCCTTTACCCCACTTTAGCATCTCTTCCTCCCACACTCTTCTCTCTCCCGAAAAAAACTCGAACCAGCTTTCTCTCACTCGCGTTTTTGCTCAAAAGCTCAGGATTTTTCGATCTCTTTGCTCAGCCCAGATTTCTGTCTGAAATTTGGCACATTTGCTCTCCGGTATGTGACTCCTCCGCCTATCCAAGTAGAATTTTGTTTGGTTGAGTATATCTTGAATATTTTGCTGCTGTAGGTAACATGTTTAGTGATCTTACATGCTTGTTCTAAGTGGTATAAACTAGTTTTGATGCATGATTAGTACTCTAGCAAGTTCCTATAGCAGTTCCCCTTGATTATATGTCACCAAATCAAATTTTATATCACTTGTTGAAAATTTCAGAAAAGAGATGAAGAAGTTCAACTTTGGAGAATTGTTCAAGAAAGGAACAACCAGCACCGGGAGGCCTTCTAGGACCGCCACCCAACTTAGGCGATCGTACAATGAGGATATCATCGCGCCTAGCTTCGCGCCCGAAGAGGACAATGGGGCTCCTAATGCTTCATCCTTCCCATGTTATGATTTTCTGACAAATGCAGGGATACTGGATGATTTCTTCACCCTTGTCAACAAGGCGGGCTTAGCCACCTACGTGGGAGATGAAAGGGAGCAATACTGCATGCTCACCAAAATCTTCGTCGAGAGCTTCAAGTTCCAAAACACGCAATATGAGCCGACAGTTGCATTCAAGATCTATGGTAATCCTGTTACTATGGAATTGAAAGAATTTTGTCGTGCATTGGATATTGCCCTCGTAGGTACAGCAAGGAGGATTGATGACAACCCCGGGACTTGTTGGAGCTTTATCGAGGGATCACCAATGATGATTGTCGCACCATTCAGCGTGGCAAGATAAGGAACATTCAACTCCCCGCCATTAAATATTTTGCATATTACATTGCTACTAGCATTCTTGGTAGGGAGAACACTAGCAATATTTCTAGTTACCATCTTGCTTTCTTGAATATTGCACTTACTGGACGGACATCTTACCATCTTGGTTCTCTTATTGCTCGCCGCCTGTCTAACAGGGGGCCTATTTTTGGAGGAACTATTGCATTGCGCGTTTTAACACATTTAAGACTTCCTATTGATCCTAATGATGTGCCATTAACCCCTAGGAGGCTTGATATCGCTGCTATGAAAAGCCATCATTTTGTTACTACTGATTCCACTTTAGATAATATGGTCTATAGAATGTTGTTTGCTGACGGGGATGAGAAAGAAATCCCTCTTCCCCGACCCAGGTTTGTTCCGTATTGACAGGCAACCATGGTCGCGCACTAAGGAGGAGGTGGATGAACATATGAAGATACAAGATTTCCACCAGCAGCATGACTCCGAGGACGCCGAGCCCTCCTACGACTACACCGTCACGTATCCGGGTGCTTCTTCTAGCACATACCCGGAAGATGATCCATCTTCGTCGTACTACGGAGATACTACCTCATGGGGTCGATGGGATTGAACTCCACTTAGGCCAAAAGCCTAAGCTTGGGGGGGAGGTATACCGGAATCACTCATTCTTTGCATATTATGGTTGCTGGATACTTGTACATACTTGTTTAGTCTCTTTGAGTGGTTTTCTAATGAGAGGGAGATGATATTTGGGGAAGTGCTGCCTGAAAACAGATTCTGGACTGTTACTAGAAAAATTCGTGCGCACAGACAGAACGTTATTTTGAGCTGCCAAATTTTTGTGCATGTTCCCCAGGGTGTTATATAACTTTCATTAGTTGAACACTTTTCGAGCTGAGCAACGTAAGATTTTTGTAAAAATTGATTTCTGTACTGCTGTCAGGTTTTGGCAGATTTCTGCCATCTCGCTTTTCTGTGTTTCTTTTAGTTTTCATTTTCTTGTTCTTGCTTTGTTTCTTTCCTAAAACACAAAAAGACCAAAAATATTTCTGTTGTTTCTCTTCACCACTTGTTTACTTTAGTTTCTTGCATTTGTTTCGCTTTATTTGCTATTGCTAGTTTGCTATAAGAAAACCCAAAAAGATTTTGCTTTGTTTGCTTGTTTCCTTTTGTTCTTGTTCTCAAATTCGAAAACACCAAAAATATTTGCTGTTCTTCTTTGGTTTTGTAAAGTTCTTTATGAGTTCAATGGTCTTCGGTGGCTGGAGCGTGGTTTTCATTTTATATTATCCAAGCTACACAAGTGAAAGGCAATGATGACGATATTCGACAATCTGATTATGGTGAGAGGCTGGTATGAACTCTATTTGTTTTCATTTTTGTACATATACTCATCCATGTGAGCATGCTTAGTTGGTTCATGTGAGGTATATGTCATTTAAGAAAGTCTAGTAGTTCATTATCTCTCATGTTTAGCTCCAATTTATTAATATGAGTAGCATGTCATGGATGTTTGCTTGCATTGTTTTATTCAGAGATAGGTATGATATTGTGGTATCCTCCTCTGAATAATTCGTTTGAAACTTGGCACATGCTCACGCATGCATATGACTGAACAAGAGTCAATTAAGCCTCAATGATTTACATTGCTTCAGAGTTCTTGTATCACTTTTATGCTTCAGTTAATTTATTTTGCCGCAAGCATGATTATGACAGTTATTGCTCTCTTGATTTGTCGCTCCCTAGTATTTTGCTAGCCTTCACTTGTACTGAGCGGGAACGCTGCTCGTGCCTCCAAACACATGAAAACCAAGTTATTCCAGAGTGTCCACCATAAATACCTATGTATGGCGTTTCAAACCATTCCAAGTAAATTCTCATGCGCTACCTTTAAACCTTCAAAAATGCTTCTCAATTTGTGTTAATGTTTCATAGCTCATGAGGAAGTATGTGGTGTTTCACTTTCAACCTTGTCATTTACTCTTGACGGGCTTTCATATGGACTAGTGGCACATCCGCTTATCCAATAATTTTGCAAAAAGAGCTGGCAATGGGGTTCCCAGCCCGATTAATCAAACTTCATTAATAATTCTCTTCACATGTTTTGCTCTGATCCATCAGCAAGCAACTTAATTTTGCAAATAGACACTCCTCCATGGTATGTGATTGATGGAAGGCACCCGAGGATTCGGTTAGCCATGGCTTGTGTAAGCAAAGGTTGGGGGGAGTGTCACTCATAATAAAACTAAAATACGTGTGTAAACAAAAGAGAAGAGGGATGATCTACCTTGTTGGTGGAGATAACGTCCTTCATGGGAGCCGCTCTTGAAAGTCCGGTTGGCGAGGTAGTTGGTGTACCCATTACCATTCGTTGACAACAACAAACACCTCTCAAAATAATTTTACTCCTGCTTTACAAATGGAAAGCTCTAGCGCATGTTAATCCCTGCTTCCCTCTGCGAAGGGTCAATCTTTTACTTTTATGTTGTGTCTCCATCCTTTCTTTGAGCACTTTCTTGAGAGCACAACTGTCATTCTTAGTATAATATGCTTGTCTCAAAATATGATTGATTGTGGTATAACTTTGATGCTTTTATCTTTGACAATCACTAGTTCTAGTCTTTCTATGAACTCCGAGAGGTGCCCGGGCATTTATGTTTTGCCGATCAAATACAGGCAAGCGAGATACCACTTTATCATACTCTCTTATGAACATTGCAATCCTGCTTATATATATGATTCATGATGCTTATTATTAATTGTTGGTACCTTTCCATGATTGACATAGCTATTGGATGATCTTATTTGCATGTATCTTATTATGAACTGCCTAAGTGTTAGCCATAGCATGAGAATATTTACATCATATGAACAAATGTGTTCGTGAAAGTTCTTTTATCGCTCAGTTGTTAACCGAATTGCTTGAGGACAAGCAATAAGCTAAGCTTGGGGGAGTTGATACGTCCAAAACGTATCTACTTTCCCGAACACTTTTGCTATTGTTTTGCCTCTAATTTGTGTATTTTGGATGCAACTAACACGGACTAACGCTGTTTTCGACGAGAACCGTTCCGGTGTCTCGTTTTTGTGCGTAAATCCAACTTTCGGGAAAACCTCGGGATTTTGACGAAGGCCCTATTTTCCCGAATACTTACGGAGCCAGAAGGGCAAGCCAGGTGGGGGCACGAGGGCCCCACACACTAGGCCGGCGCGGCCCAGGAGGGGCCCGCGCGGCCCTAGTGTGTGGCGGCCTCGGCTGGCCCCCGACGCCCTCCTTCGGACTACTTATCGGCCTTGACCTAAAAACGCACGGGAGAAGTCAAAGTCGCCAGAAACCCTCCAGAACGCCGCCACATCGCGAAACTCCGTCTCAGGAGCCAGAAGTCTCCGTTCTAGCACTCCGCCGGGACGGGGAATTGGAGGAGATCATCGCCATCATCACCACCGACGCCTCTCCATCGACCAGCCATGTTTCCCCCATCCATGTGTGAGTAATTCCCCCGCTGTAGGCTGAAGGGGATGGTAGGGATTGGATGAGATTGGTCATGTAATAGTCATAAGATTGTTAGGGCATAGTGCCTAGTGTCCGTAGATGTTACTTTTATGATATTGTTGCAACTTGTTATGCTTAATGCTTGTCACTAGGGCCCGAGTGCCATGATCTCAGATCTGAACATGTTATTGATTCATGAAGATATTCGTTGTTTATGATCTTACCTGCAAGTTGAAAGATCGAGATGTCGCCTAGAGGGGGGGGGGTGAATAGGCAATTACAAACTCTTGCGGATTTGTCTTGTATGAATGCGGAATTAAACTATCGTTTAGTTTACAAGCACAAACCCTAAATATGCTAAGCTCAACTAAGTGTAACAATAGCAACTAGAGCTAAGCAAGATAGGCACAAGATATATGTAGCACAAGTGATAGCAAGATATATGTACTTCAAGCACGATGGCTATCACAAGGAAAGAGAGCTCGGGTATAGAAATAACCGAGGCACGCGGAGACGAGGATGTATTCCCGTGTTCCCTTGCTTTGCAACAAGGTACGTCACGTTTGGAGGGGTGGAGGTCCCACGAAGGATTCCCCACGCCACGAAGGCTCACCCTATTCTCCGAACCACACCCACGAAGGATAATGGCCCTTTCCTTATGGTTAGCTTTTCCTCCGCTCCGGAGATGGCAAGCTCCACAACCACTTCACAAGCTCCACGAAGGAGAAGCCCGGGCCTCTTCACAATCTTCTTGAAGAGATCACCGGAGCACCAACCGCCAAGCCAACTAGGAGGTTTCCCTCCAAGAGTAACAAGCTCACGGTCTCTCACTCGAACTAATCGTGGTGGAGAGCTCAACACTATGCAATGATGCAAAGCAAGAACACCGGAGGTGTTCAAGTCCTTCACACTCAAATCCCACCAAAGCAACGAATGCTAGGATGAGATTGGAGAGGAAGAACAAGGGGGAAAGTCAACTAAAGACTCCAAGATCTAGATCCCAAGAGATTCCCTCACTAAGAGAAGAAATGGTTTGGTGGAAGTGTAGATCTAGATCTCCTCTCTCAAATCCTCAAATATGAGCAAGAATCATGGGGGGAACAAGAGAGAGAGCAACTTCTTCAAATGCAACAATGGAGGTGAGAGAATGGGAAAGAAGTCATTGCTCAAGGTGGAAGAAGGGCTATTTATAGTCTAGGGAGAAAAATAACCGTTGGGGAAAAAGAAGGGTGAAAATCGCATTAAAATCGGGCAAGAAAAGCAGCCCAGCCGGCCAGCAGGCCGGCCGACCGGAGCCTGGGCCGGGGAGGCCGGTCAGGCGTCCGGTCCGGCCGGCCCACCGACCGGGCGAGGCAGGGCGCGCGCATGGGCGGCGGATTGGCTCAGGCCGCGCGGGGGAAACCAGGCCGCATGGGCCTGGCGCGGTGAGGCGGCCCGGTGGGGGACCCGGTCGGGCCGGGGAGGCGGACTGGGCCGGGAGGAGCGGTCCGGTGCCTGGGCCGGTTGGGGCGGCGGCCCGGTCAAGGCCCGGCCGGACCGGAGGACAAGCTGGGCTGCCCGGCTGGTGGGCCGGTGGCCGCCCGGTCGACCGGGTGGGCCGGCATGCGGTCCGGCAGGCCGGGCGGCAACCGGCCGCCTCCCCCCCCTTTTTCTTTTTCTTTTTCTTTTTCTCTTTTACCTTTTCTTTAATAACAATTGCTCCCGAACTCCGATCAACATGAAACCAATTTTGTTTGGAAGATAACAACAAATGCTATCTTATGGAAAGTGAAAACCAAAGAATCTGTAGGAGGGGATTTTATCATGAATATAAAAGGTAGAACCTTATATCATGAATAACCGGTAAAATCACCCAACCTCGAAAACGCAATAGAAGATGCATGTGAACTCCGTTTTCGATGAACTTGGGCTTGTTGTAAAGCTAGCAACAAGCTCAAGAACCTCACACCGAGAAATACCAAGAAGCAATAAGAATATGCAACGCATGCAAGGATTGAGCTCCCTAAGACGATGTGATCAAGTTAACCAACCGAAAGCCCCTCTTGATAGTGCGGCTATCTATCCTATAATCCGGTCTCCCAACATCCACCTTGAGACCGGAAAAGGAAAACCTAGCAAGGCCATACCTTTGCCTTGCGCATCCCGCTTGATCTTGATGATAACTCTTCAAGCTTCACTCAAGCCGGAATGCCTCACATGACCAATGTTGCTTCGTGAAGACTCACAAATGCTCCCCCATACACTATGATGGGAAAGCTCCATTGATACACATCTTCACAAGTCCATTATCACCAAATGGATGGCAAGCTTCAAGTATGTGATTCACTTGAGATGCTCATCTTGAACTTGCCCAACTCAACCTTGTATCTTCACATACTCACATAAGATAGAGCATGGCTAATATTGAGTTCCACATAAGAACTCCATCCTCATTTCTTCTTATTGATCATGTCACATGTATATATCTTCATACCGATGATCTTGATGCCAATACACAAGCTATACCTTTATCTTCATGGCATCCATACTTGAATCCAACACATGGAGAGCAAGTAGTACCTATGGAATATTCCTTCATATAAACTCAATGAAAACATTAGTCCATAGGGGTTGTCATTAATTACCGAAACCACACATAGGGGCAATGTACCCTTACAATCTCCCCCATTTTGGTAATTGATGACAACCACAATAAGAGGGTTTATATAATGAATATTAGTGACAAGTACGCAACTTATCCGAGAATAAGTTGTATACAAGAGGTTGTATTTGATATGGTCAAGTAACACAAAGCTACTAGTCCATATCAAAACCGGCTCTACTCACACAACTACAACAAATGCAATGAATGTGAGTAGAACCAATATATATAGAGAAAACTCCCCCACAATGTATGCACGTGTGATGAACATGAATTCATTGCATACATTGTCAAGATTAACCTTTGGGATAGTTTCCACTATATATATACAACCATGCAAGACATATAAATATGGAATGCATGAGAGGCAAAACACTTAAGCACAAACCAAACTTAAGTATAAAACCATTCCCTTAAACCCTCTAAACTTCTCCCCCATTGGCATCGATTGTCAAAATGGGTGAAAAATTTAGAAGGCCAATATAATGTGAGTTCCTCCCCAAAGTGTGCACTTCTCATAATTTGAGTGGAATCAAGTGCACATATCCAATGATGAATACTTGAAGGAAATCAAACTATATTGAGGATCAAAGATTGCATAAAGATAACATGGTGAAGTGAGCTTCAACAAGTAAAGCAAGCAATCAAAGATCCAATTGGACAAACAAAGATATCATGATAAGAGAGATATAGTGCTCTTAATAAAATAAGAAAGCTCCCCAAGGTTCGTGCACAATTTATAATGTTTGCATTTGAATACAATATGCACAAACATGGAATCCTCACTCCCTCTATATTATTTAGAACATACCCAAGATAAAAATAAAATGCTTATCAAGAATAACTTGAGTCCAACAATTACGAGATATGAGTGCATGAAGAAAAAACAAGTAAACCAAGCACTCATAAATCTTCTTTACCAACACCACTAAAAGCAAAAGGGTAAAAGATGATTGGCAAGGAACAAGGATATCAAGTTGATGGATTAACGCTTTCATGTATATAAGTTTCTAAAGTGGATATAGTGATCCATAAAGAGACATGCACACACAAGAGGCTAACAAAATAAATAAGACATGATATCCAAGATGAAGTCATAAAATATACCAAGGATATTTGCTTAAAAAGCATATATAGCCTATGGCTCCAATTTACACACTTGTGGTATATGAATGAGCTTCAACCAAGAAAATCTCAAAAACATCACAACTAACAATAAGGAAGTAAAGCTAGTTGAAATGTTTTGAGAGAGGCAACAAGTATCACAAATACGGATTTATTTCACAATTTCATCAATATTGTTCACAAGAGCTCTTTGAGGAATTGATATGCAATAAATTGCTAGAGGGCATATTTGTGATAGGTGAATCATAAAATATGATATATATATATATATAACCTATCATATGCATCTTCTCAAATTACTCAAGTGTTCAATAAGAAGTTTTACTTTAAAAGGGTTTTTCAAGAACCGCAATATTTTCGAAATAAGTAATTTCATGCCAAGATACAACCTACAAGAGGTTGGATGTTATATGAGAGTGCATGAATAAGATACTTGTTACCGAGATGGCAATGGTTTGATGTAGTGGATAAGAGTTCATCGATCATCCTAGCTTGACTCCAATCCTCATATGGTGACAACACCTTCCTTATAGATGAGACAAGCCTCCATTGCATCTCCAATGTACCTAAAACATCATTCAAGTACATCTTGGTCCCCAAACTTATTGGGTCCAACATGGTTAGACTAACCACAATATATAGAACACACTCCATATAAACATGTGCATATTTAGATGAAATTCGAATTTCATGCACATCTTAGCCATTTAGGATTTGATGGAGTATATCCTACATAATGGATCGAAAGAAAGCAAGCATGCTACAAGCATAAACAAATTACATATAAGCATGCACCAAAACTTTTAAAGATCCAAGAAAGATATACTTTGGACAAAACACCAAAAGAATTAAATAAGGCATAGAGGTGTCACAAAACAAATTTGTTGTCCAAATTATATCTAAGAAACAAATCAAAAAAGATTTGTTCAACAAAGTTCAACAAATGAACTAAGAAGAAACCATTGAGCATAAAGGATGAAATAAAGCAAACATGCTCAAAGATTTATCTCATTCAACAAATAAAGCATAGAAGAAGGAATGAGATAGCAAAACTCCCAAAAAGAGCAAGGTTCAAACAAATAAACCAAACCCTCTACACTTTTCACAATGGCACAATGTACCGTAAGGAAAAAGGTTTGTCTTCCAAAACAAACACTTGATATGAATTAAGAGAATTTATCAAAAGATTTTTCAAAGGGACAAGGAAGACAAATGGGAGCTAAAAAGATTTCTTGGAAATAAAATAAGCAAGTAAGAAACAATCCAAGGTGAAGATGATCCAAAAATTCAACCACATACAAGGTTATCAATTGTCAAAGACAATGAGTATATTGGAAATAATTTCCGGTGGAGTATTGACAATGTTAGAACGGATCAACTTCACAATAAAAGGCATAGGATAAGTATATAGAATTGAGCACTATGCACGGATGAAGATTCTTGATAGCTTCAACTAGTCACACAATCACGCACGACAATGATTAAAATAACTTGAAGCAAACGGTGTCCCAAATAAGATATAGAGATATGTATTTGAGGAAAAACCGCACCAAGAATTTCATATTCAAACAAAAGCCCACAAGGTGAGTAATAAAATATTTTTATTAGGAATGGAGCTTGTTTGAGCAAACATGCCACCTAGGAACAAGATAATTAAGAGCATCAACTCTAAGTGGCATAACCTCATATGTTCACATTTTCTAGGCTTGTGATATGTACAAAACATATTACTCCCCCACAATGTGATAAAACATTTCTTCTAAATAAGAGGCAACTAAAATTCAACTAGAGATGATTAATGGATATTTAGAATTTGAATTTCTCATGAGTATGACACACCACATAGTGACTAGATAATCTTGCAATATCAATACTAAGTGGTGGTATCCATGTACACATATTTTAAAGAAAGAGAGATGCACAAAGCATATCACTCCCCCAAAATGGGATGTTCCATTAATCACTCAAAGAGAGCCAAAAAAAATGTCATCAAGATGCATTTGGCTCACAACAATACACAAGTATATGATGAGTCAAACAAACATACTTGAATACACAAGATAGGTAAGTAAGACACAACAAATACAAACACATATTTGATACAAAACCAAACATGCAAAGGGGCAAGTAACTTACAATAAATATGATGAGTTGAAGTATAAGTTACCGCAAGGAGGAACATTGGATATAAGTTATAGATGATAATCCATACGACTTGGCTTGGTAAAAATATAATATATGAAGATCCCTTAATTCTTCATGAAGTAGCCAAGTCTCCAATGCCCTCCATTTGTACCTATTGATCAAGTTTGAGATTGTTGGTCCCCAACCAAGTTGGGTCCTAAGAGGTTAGTCACAATAGGCTTGGCAACCCAAATGGTTCTTTTCTTGAAACCACTTTGAGTTCCAACAAACTTGGCAAACACATTGCCATTCTTATCCTTCCCTAGAGAATAATCATCATCAACAATTATAGGGTTAGATAAGGTACCACCTAAGCAAGAAGAAGCAAAGTGCCCCTTCTCACGGCATAAGTAGCAAGTGTTCCCCTTTCTCTTCTTTATTGATTTCTTCTCTTGGGGAACAATATCTTGATTCTTCTTGGGAAGTGGCCTATCTTCAACTTGAGGTCGAGCATGAGCTTGACCTTGACCTTGTGGCCGTTTCCCTTGTTGTTTCTCACTCAAGTGCTTCTTCTTCTTCAATGGGCATGATCTAACATGATGCCCTTCAACCTTGCACTTGAAGCAAACCAACTTGGCCGGATCCTTGACTTTGTCTTGGCCCTTCTTCTTGTTGCTCTTGCTCTTGGACTTGTTCTTGTTATTGGAGTTGAATCCAAGTCCACTTTTGTCATTGGGGGATTGTTGCACACTTAGCATCTTGTCAAGTGCGGATTTCCCTTCATGACGCTTTTCCAAGTCTTTCTTCAAAGAAAGGACTTGAGCCTCGAGCTCTTTTATTTCCTCTACATGGTTAGTAGAAATACAAGTACTAGAGGAAGTAGAAGCTTCATTGTTAGAGCAACAAGGCAAAGTGAGTAATCCAACACAAGGTGTATCACTAGTTTGACTAGATGGATTACAAGGACTAGCACATGGCAATGTAACATTTGTAGTATAGATTGTGCTAACATCCATATGAGGCTCACAAGATGTTACCTTAGTGATACTTGCCTCATGAGCTAACTTTAGCCCATCATAGGAAATTAGAAGATCATCATGAGAGCTTGAGAGCTTTTTGTGACTTTCTTCCAATTCCCTATAATTGCTAGTTAGCAACTCAAGTTGAGCCCTTAGCTCAACATTCTCCTCTAAGGTAGATGCTTCACAAGAATTAGAGTTAGTAGCACAAGCATCAACAATAGTTTTCTCATTTTCATGCATATAGGATTCAATTTTTTGTGTAAGCATGAAATTAGCATGCTTCTCATCTTTTAGCTCATGCTTGAGGAGAGTGAATCTCATTTCCTCATTTTCAACATGGGACTCCAACTTCACTATGGTTTCCTTATATTTATTCAAGATATTCATAGAGTATTCGAGATTAGCACGAGCTTCTTTATTACCATGAAGAGAAGCATATACCATTGCCATATTATGCACCAAGGTATTATATTCTTCATCATTATCATCATCATCACTCTCATCATTAGAGGAAGTGTTAAGAGTCAAAGTAGGAGATACCTTTGATCCATTTGCCATAAGGCACATGTGCATACCGGAGAATGAAGATGAAGATATTCTTGAATCCTCATTTGAAAACATGTCTTGATCCATATAGTGTTCGGTTTCCTCTACATTGTTAGTCAACAAACAACTAGAGGAAATATAAGCATTTTGATTATGGGGGCAAGACAAGGTAAGCATATCTTCATGAGATCTATGTAAGCAATTTACACATGATATGCAAGGACTATCAACACAAGCATGTAGGTCATTTTCAATGCTAGATGTGTTTAAGTCCAAAGAGGAAGCATTACAATGGGATAGAGATGAATAATCATCACTATTGAGCACAATATCAACATTGCAATTTTCCTCACCACTCACCATATCATTACCTCGTGTCTTGCTACACGTTGGTGAAGTGAAAGAAGATGATAACTCATCACGACCGGAGGTGGAAGCAACTTGGAGCTCTTCATGATGTGAAGGGGAAGAGAGCTCCTCGGAGTCACCACCGACCAATTGAGAAGTGGATCCACCAAACATTTCCTTAAGCTTGATCCACATCTCATGAGACGATTTTCGCTTTATATATATCAAGAACCTACGAAAATCGGGTCTCAAAGAGAATAAAAGCTCATTAGATACTTGAGCTTCAAGATGTAAGTTTTTCTCATCCTCTAAAGATAGATTTTGAGAATCCATCGGAGGAGAAAAACCGACATCTAGAAATTGCTCTATATGTGGACACAAGGTCCGAAGCTTACAAAGCAAGCAATTTCGCCACAAATGATAATTTGTGCCAACAAAGATAATTGTGTCATTGTGCACTAAATTACTAGCCGACATCTTTACTCTCAAGGCGGTGAAGCCTAAAACAAGGAGAGACCTTGCTGCGATACCAAGCTGAAAGATCGAGATGTCGCCTAGAGGGGGGGGTGAATAGGCAATTACAAACTCTTGCGGATTTGTCTTGTATGAATGCGGAATTAAACTATCGTTTAGTTTACAAGCACAAACCCTAAATATGCTAAGCTCAACTAAGTGTAACAATAGCAACTAGAGCTACGCAAGATAGGCACAAGATATATGTAGCACAAGTGATAGCAAGATATATGTACTTCAAGCACGATGGCTATCACAAGGAAAGAGAGCTCGGGTATAGAAATAACCGAGGCACGCGGAGACGAGGATGTATTCCCGTGTTCCCTTGCTTTGCAACAAGGTACGTCACGTTTGGAGGGGTGGAGGTCCCACGAAGGATTCCCCACGCCACGAAGGCTCACCCTATTCTCCGAACCACACCCACGAAGGATAATGGCCCTTTCCTTATGGTTAGCTTTTCCTCCGCTCCGGAGATGGCAAGCTCCACAACCACTTCACAAGCTCCACGAAGGAGAAGCCCGGGCCTCTTCACAATCTTCTTGAAGAGATCACCGGAGCACCAACCGCCAAGCCAACTAGGAGGTTTCCCTCCAAGAGTAACAAGCTCACGGTCTCTCACTCGAACTAATCGTGGTGGAGAGCTCAACACTATGCAATGATGCAAAGCAAGAACACCGGAGGTGTTCAAGTCCTTCACACTCAAATCCCACCAAAGCAACGAATGCTAGGATGAGATTGGAGAGGAAGAACAAGGGGAAAGTCAACTAAAGACTCCAAGATCTAGATCCCAAGAGATTCCCTCACTAAGAGAAGAAATGGTTTGGTGGAAGTGTAGATCTAGATCTCCTCTCTCAAATCCTCAAATATGAGCAAGAATCATGGGGGGGAACAAGAGAGAGAGCAACTTCTTCAAATGCAACAATGGAGGTGAGAGAATGGGAAAGAAGTCATTGCTCAAGGTGGAAGAAGGGCTATTTATAGTCTAGGGAGAAAAATAACCGTTGGGGAAAAAGAAGGGTGAAAATCGCATTAAAATCGGGCAAGAAAAGCAGCCCGGCCGGCCGGCGAGGCCGGCCGACCGAGTCCGGGCCGGGGAGGCCGGTCGGGCGTCCGGTCCAGCCGGCCCACCGACCGGGCGAGGCAGGGCGCGCGCATGGGCGGCGGATTGGCTCAGGCCGCGCGGGGGAAACCAGGCCGCATGGGCCTGGCGCGGTGAGGCGGCCCGGTGGGGGACCCGGTCGGGCCGGGGAGGCAGCTGGGCTGGGGAGGAGCGGTCCGGTGCCTGGGCCGGTTGGGGCGGCGGCCCGGTCAAGGCCCGGCCGGACCGGAGGACAAGCTGGGCTGCCCGGCTGGTGGGCCGGTGGCCGCCCGGTCGACCGGGTGGGCCGGCATGCGGTCCGGCAGGCCGGGCGGCAACCGGCCGCCTCCCCCCCCTTTTTCTTTTTCTTTTTCTTTTTCTCTTTTACCTTTTCTTTAATAACAATTGCTCCCGAACTCCGATCAACATGAAACCAATTTTGTTTGGAAGATAACAACAAATGCTATCTTATGGAAAGTGAAAACCAAAGAATCTGTAGGAGGGGATTTTATCATGAATATAAAAGGTAGAACCTTATATCATGAATAACCGGTAAAATCACCCAACCTCGAAAACGCAATAGAAGATGCATGTGAACTCCGTTTTCGATGAACTTGGGCTTGTTGTAAAGCTAGCAACAAGCTCAAGAACCTCACACCGAGAAATACCAAGAAGCAATAAGAATATGCAACGCATGCAAGGATTGAGCTCCCTAAGACGATGTGATCAAGTTAACCAACCGAAAGCCCCTCTTGATAGTGCGGCTATCTATCCTATAATCCGGTCTCCCAACATCCACCTTGAGACCGGTAAAGGAAAAACCTAGCAAGGCCATACCTTTGCCTTGCGCATCCCGCTTGATCTTGATGATAACTCTTCAAGCTTCACTCAAGCCGGAATGCCTCACATGACCAATGTTGCTTCGTGAAGACTCACAAATGCTCCCCCATACACTATGATGGGAAAGCTCCATTGATACACATCTTCACAAGTCCATTATCACCAAATGGATGGCAAGCTTCAAGTATGTGATTCACTTGAGATGCTCATCTTGAACTTGCCCAACTCAACCTTGTATCTTCACATACTCACATAAGATAGAGCATGGCTAATATTGAGTTCCACATAAGAACTCCATCCTCATTTCTTCTTATTGATCATGTCACATGTATATATCTTCATACCGATGATCTTGATGCCAATACACAAGATATACCTTTATCTTCATGGCATCCATACTTGAATCCAACACATGGAGAGCAAGTAGTACCTATGGAATATTCCTTCATATAAACTCAATGAAAACATTAGTCCATAGGGGTTGTCATTAATTACCGAAACCACACATAGAGGCAATGTACCCTTACACAAGTTGTATACACATGTCGCTGTCCGGAACCAATGGTCCCGAAGTGACAGAAATCGGGACAACCGGAGGGGATGGTAGTGATGTGAGGATCACATGTGTTCACGGAGTGTTAATGCTTTGCTCCGGTACTCTATTAAAAGGAGTACCTTAATATCCAGTAGTTTCCCTAGAGGCCCGGCTGCCACCGGTCTGGTAGGACAAAAGATGTTGTGCAAGTTTCTCATTGCGAGCACGTACGACTATAATTGGAACACATGCCTATTGATTGATTAGTACTTGGATACCGTTTTATTATTATCTACAAATGCCCTCGCTTGATCGTTACATGAGTTTCTCTCATCCATGCAACGCCCGTTCATCCGTCCCTGTGCCTACGGTATTTTAATCCTGCTGTTTACTATAATCACTACTTGCTGTTTCGTTACTTTTCTGCTGTTATTTCACTACTGCTACTTGCTATAAAACTGTTACTACTGATAAACTCTTGCGAGCAAGTCTGTTTCCAGGTGCGGCTGAATTGACAACTCCGTTGTTAAGGCTTTCAAGTATTCTTTGTCTCCCCTTGTGTCGAATCAATAAATTGGGTTTTACTTCCCGCGAAGACTGTTGCGATCCCCTATACTTGTGGGTCATCAGTTTTCACCGTATAACCGGAACATCCTATGCGTAGTTGAGCCTAGCAGATACGTAAGATGATGGAAAACCAGCCCTAAAGAGGCCTAAAAACCAACGTGAAGTTGATCCCCGGAACAATCCCTCTAGAGCTTAATAAATCACTGTGGTGACCTCACCTGAAAAAGTGAGAGTCCCTGTGCAACAGTGCTAGTCCCGGATCGAACTGCTAGCACACACAGTTTAAGATGAAATACCAAGTAGCAAAGGTCTTCATTACAACGTAAGATCCAGCGGAAATAAAAGGGTTCGATACAAGTTGCATAGCTCTCGAGGCTAGCGCAAATTCAGAGTTTAAAGCGACAAGGAAAACATAAAGCATGGAGCCATCTTCCTTCATGAAGCCACGAGCGAGACATGTTGGGCAAAGACTCGTGAACCTAAACAAACATCTTCAGCTAGAGAAGTAACTCGCAACATAAAACGTTACAGCCCGAAGGTCAATACATTTGGAATTGTATTGGCAAGATGACACTATGGTGGACACAAGTGGCAACCTAACACTTAAGTGCACATTTGGCTGGTAGAGCTCGAGCATATTTGCATAAAGCCAATTTTATCCTATCATTTGACAAAACATTTTCTTTCATACTAATTAAGTGGTACCATTGATAGACATCAATGAACCTGGACACCACCGATAGACATCAGTGAGCCCTTACACCACCGATAGACATCAGTGAGCCTTCCTAGTTCATATGATCAACTTGGTTTGGGCGACCTACCCCTGCAGACACAGACCATAGACATGGCACGGGACCTGCTAGCCGATAGTCACTTGCACCAATTGTCATATTCCCTGTTCACCCATCAAGTTTTATTTAAGAAATTGGAATGAGGAGATCTTCGAACAGGATCCTTGTCAGTTCGCTCAAATTGTCCGTAGCAGGGGACACGGCTAAGTACTTAGTTTAACACTGCGCAGAGGTTGTACAAATTTACCCACATGACCTAGTCCGTTCTTCTTCCATGATGCACATTTTGCTCAAATGGACGAGATGTTGACTAGGACGAGACTTTTCCGAAGTGATCACCCGGACCTTTCTCTACGGACCCGCTCCAACCTACATTCCCCTACATCATCATGTCGCGTAGGGCCCGGGTTCTCACAACATACTCCATCAAGCCAGAGCCCATATTAGCATGTGGCTGTACGGTAGCTAATGAGCAAGGTTGTCTACAATCTCTTTGTTCCTGGGTGGCCGTCCACAAGTGCGTGCACACGACCGCCATAGACATGACTCCGGTGCAACCACTCAACATAAACCGAGCAATACCAATTCCACCCAGGTAGTTCATTAAACTTAGTTGTTTTCCATAACTCACTAGCAAAATCATTTCATAGCATAGCTGAGCAACAACTAAATTTAATGGCGACAAAGTAAATCAAGTAGGGGTAGCTAGACTACTGGGATTGCATAGCAAGGCATAGAACCCTACACATGTATACTACAAAAATCTCTACTGTGCATAGATAAAAACTGGGACTTTTGGTGTGTGTCACTTGCCTGGATAAGGTGGAGAGTTGGCACAATCTTCACAAGCACAAGCTGTTGCGATCGGCACAATCACAATCTACAATCCGATAACATTGCACCATAAGCACAATGCAAGACACAAATGCACAAACATAGACATGAGATGCATATGAGGTTTACACAAGTGCACTTTATTTATTGTTCTCTGGTTGTCACTATATGCATGATGCCATGGTCAAGTTTTACGGTTGGTTGGATTATTGCGAACCGTCTATGTCGCACTAGCGAAGGGAAACTACCATTAATTGAAAATGGTGTTTTGGTACAGTAGACAAAAGATGGTTTTGGTGCTACTGGTCGAGAGGATTCTATTTGGGAGCATACGCAAAAGGAATCACTCGAAAAGAGTGTGCAGATCTCATTTTATGAGTGAAGTACTCCGATTAGGCATTTAAATGTGAATAGTTTTCAAACTTCTGTAAGTCCACATTTTGTTGTTCCGAAATGTTCCTTATATTTGTAGGATTCCAACGGTATATGATTTGTAATTTTTGGACCTACGGAACTGCTGGTTATAATTTTTACGAAGCGCGGACTATCGAAATCCTGTTTAAACGAAACTTAGGGTGTGTCCCCGACACGTGGCGCATTCCTATTGGTGCGTACCCCTTCACGCGGATCAGCTGTTTGCACCGTTGGATCTAACTAACATCTACGGCTGAGATCTGTTGACAGAATAGGAGAGGAAATAAAAGGAAAAAGGAGGTTACACAGGTGGCGCTGAGGTGGCGACGACGTGGCGGCTGATGAGGCGCTGACGTGGCGGCGGCGGTGGCGAACATGGGCGGCGCGGCCAAGACGTGCACGATGACGGCGTTTCCGCGGCGTCTCCGGCTAGGGCGAGCGCGGGACGGCGTGGGGCTTGGCGAGGCAGGGCTAGGAGTGGCAGCGGCGCGGCCTGGGGAGGTGCTGGCCGGTGGCGATTGCCGGCTGGAGGCGGCGCGGCGGCGAGCTTCGCCGGCGAGGAATCTGGGCAGCACGGGGCGCAATGGAGAGGGAAAAAGAGGGGAATGGAGAGAGGAGCGCGGGGGCTTTAAGGGGGCGGCCTCGGGTTGAGAGGGGGAGCGCGAGGTGGGGTGGAGATCGTGGGAGGCGAGGTGGCCGGGGTGCTGTGCCTCTACGTGCGTGCCTGGGAGGAGCGGTTGGAGGTAGGGGACGAGCGGGTCCACGGGGGCTGGGGTAGGGATGGCAATGGGTACCCATGACCCGCGTACCCGCCGGGTAAAAACCCAATAGGAGTACGGGTTTGGGACAAAATATTACCCATGGGTTTGTAAATGGGAAAATAGCATACCCATCGGGTAGAGTGGGTACGGGTATGGGATCATAGAACCCATACCCACGTACCCATGTACCCATCTAAAATTAACAAGTAGGCCACTGCAATATTCTAAACTACTTAATTTTTCCCTAATCATGCCTTGATCTTGCTAGGCTGAACATCACGTTTCCCGGTCTCACAGTCATTGGTAGGTTAGCCCTATTTAGGATCGCTTCACCTCTTGTCATATTTTTTTAATCAATTTGATGTGTTGTAACCGTGGGTATTTTTACCCACGGGTACCCATTTACCCTGTCGGGTGACGGGTATGGGAAAAACTTGTACCCATTGACGGGTATGGGTACGGGTGACGGGTAAGAATAAAGGTGACGGGTACGGGTATGGGATGGCTCTACCCCTACCCATACCCTGCGGGTGCCATCCCTGGGCTGGGGCGGCTGCTCGTGCGTGGGAGCGGGCGTGCGGCCTGGGTCGGCCCGGCTGGGTGGGTCGGCCTGCTTGGCCGGCCGGTTCCTTTTTTTTGTTTTTTTTTTTCTATTTCTCTCTCTTAATTGATTATGCATTTGAGCACTCAAAAATAGTCGGAAAAATATGAATAAGATATCGTTGGAAACCTTGTGAAAAGGCTTCACTATGAGACCACTTTTTAAGCAAAATAAAATATTTTATAAAAACAAAAATTGGCATAGATGCCTAAGTGGCTATAGTGCCGTTTCAGGGTTTGGGGTTTTGAAACGAATTTGAAATTGGATTTTCCCTATAAATGCAATGATGACATGATGCTTATGAATGCAATGCATGATGTTTCAAAAATTTTGAAAATTGGGATGTTACAAACCTACCCCCCTTAAGATGATTCTCGCCCTCGAGAATCGGAGTGGCTAGCAAATAGGTGCGGATGGTCTTCTCGAATATCATCTTCTCGCTCCCAGGTAGCTTCTTCCTCGGTGTGGTGATTCCACTGGACTTTGCATAATTTGATTTTCTTAGTACGAGTAGCTCTTTCTGCTGTCTCTAGTATCTTGATTGGCTTTTCTTCATATGTGAGATCACTTTCCAACTGTACTTCCTCAAGTGGTACTGTGTCTCTCAACAGGGTCTCTACCATGTCTGGATGGCACTTCTTTAGTTGACTTACATGGAACACATTATGAACCGCAGATAGAGATTACAGCGAGTTCCGGCTCATAAGCTACTTCACCTTTGCGAGACAGGATCTTGAATGGTCCTACAAAGCGGGGTGCTAACTTTCCTTTGACTCCAAACCTCTTCACACCACGTAGTGGTGAGACTCTAAGGTATGCTCTATCACCTATCTCATAGGTCATTTCCCTACGCTTGGAGTCAGCGTAGCTCTTACATGTCGGATTGGGCTATCTTCAATCTATCTACGATCGATCGACCTTCTCTTCGGCATCCTTGATTAGGTACGGGCCAAATAAACTCCTTTCTCCTACGCCACTCCATAACGGTGGGGTGGTGCATTTTCTTCCATATAGTGCTTCAAATGGAGCCATTCCAATGCTTGCTTGGTGACTATTGTTGTATGAAAATTCCGCGTATGGCAAATTTTCATCCCAGCTAGATCCATAATCCAACGCACAAGCTCTTAACATATCTTCCAAGATTTGGTTTACTCTCTCAGTCTGTCCATCAGTTTGTGGGTGAAACGCTGTGCTGAACTCAAGTCTAGTTCCCAAAGACTCATGTACTTGACGCCAAAAGTGAGAAGTGAATTGAGTACCTCTATCTGAAACAATGCTCTTGGGCACTCCATGCAAACAAATGATTCTGCTCATGTATATCTTAGCTAGCTTGGCACTTGTATAGGTGGTCTTCACTGGTATAAAGTGAGCCACTTTAGTCAGACGGTCAACTACGACCCAAATTGAATCATGTCCTGATCTAGTCTTTGGCAATCCGGTGATAAAATCCATGCCAATATTATCCCACTTCCACTCTGGTACTGGTAAGGGTTGCAACAGTCCTGCTGGTTTCTGATGCTCTGCCTTGACTCTGCTACAAACATCACACAGTGCAATATACTCGGCAATATCTCTCTTCAAGTTAGTCCACCAGAATCTTTCCCTTACGTCCGTGTACATCTTAGTGTTACCAGGATGAATGGAGTATGGTGAATCATGTGCTTCTTGAAGAATCAACTTCCTAAGTTCTGGGTCTTGAGGCACACAAATTCTTCTCGAACCATATGGCTCCTTGCTCATCCTCATGAAATCCCTTTGCTTTGCCTTCACTCATATTGGCCTTGATTACTTCTATTTCCTTGTCTAACTTATGAGCTTCTCTAATCTTATCCATTAGTGTTGGTTGAACTTCAAGCGATGTCAGATAACCTTCAGGCACAATCTCCAGTCGGAGATCTTTGAAATGTTCACATAACTCTTCAGGTAGTTCTCCGGCAGTGAGACCGTTTACATAGGTCTTACGACTCAGTGCATCGGCTACAACATTAGCCTTTCCTGGGTGGTATTGCAAACTCATATCATAGTCCTTTATTAGTTCTAACCATCTTCTTTGCCTCATGTTCAGTTCCTTCCGAGTGAATATATACTTCAGGCTCTTATGGTGCAGTGAACACATCACAATGCTTTCCCATCGGATAATGTCTCCATACCTTGAGAGTATGCACGACGGATGCTAGCTCTAAGTCATGAGTTGGATAGTTTCTCTCATGACGTTTGAGCTGCCGCGAAGCATAACTCACCACTTTTCCATCTTGCATTAGAACACCTCCAAGTCCTTGGCGAGAAGCATCACAGTACACTTGGAAATCCTTATTGATATCCGGCAAACATAGGACCGGTGCACTTACTAGGCGTTTCTTCAACTCTTGAAAACTAGCTTCACACTCGTCAGTCCATATGAATTTCTTATCCTTCTTCGACAATTCTGTCATGGGCTTTGCAATCTTGGAGTAATTCTCAATAAATCTCCGGTAGTATCCAGCGAGTCCTAAGAAACTCCGAATCTCTCCTGCATTCTTGGGTGACTCCCATTCGGTCCACAGCTGCAACCTTGCTTGGGTCTCTGCGACTCCTTACTGCTGAAACTATGTGTCCTAGGAATCCAACTACTGTCCAACCAGAACTCGCACTTGCTGAACTTGGCATACAACTTGTGCTCTCTGAGCTTTTCCATGATTAAGCGCAAATGTTTCTCGTGCTCGGCATCATCTTTTGAATATATCAATATATCATCGATGAATACCACCACGAACTTATCCAAATATTCCATGAATATCTTGTTCATCATGGTCATGAAATATGCGGGAGCATTGGTCAGTCCAAAGGGCATAACGGTATACTCATACAGACCGTATCTAGTTGTGAATGCGGTCTTAGGTATATCTTCCTCCCGGATCTTCAGTTGGAAGTAGCCTGATCGAAGATCTATCTTGGAGAATACCTTTGCTCCCTTCCGTTGGTCGAACAAGTCATTGATATTGGGCAATGGGTACTTATTTTTAATTGTCATCTCATTCAACGAACGGTAGTCCATCACTAATCTTTTGCTAGAATCCTTCTTCTCAACAAACGATACGGGTGCTCCCCAAGATGATGAACTAGGTCGGATAAATCCTTTCTCGATTTGTTCCCTAAGTTGTTTCTTTAACTCCTTTAGTTCCTCAACATCCATTTTATAGGGTCTCTTGGCTATGGGTCCGAGTTCCGGGCATAAGTTCAATGAGAAACTCAACCTCTCTATCAGGTGGCGATCCTGGCAACTCTTCGGAAACACATCCGGGTATTCTCTCACAGCTGGTACATCCTCTAGGCTAACCCCTTAAGAGAGTTGACCTTACTACCTTTAAGCTCAAAGGTTGAGTTGAAACGGATTCGTTTCTTTTACGGGGTTGTGAGTGTAACGGTTTTCTTTGTACAATCTATTACGCCTCCATAGGCGGTCATCCAATCCATTCCCGGGATTACATCTAAACCTTGGGATTCCAATATTATCAAGTCAACTGGGAACTTATGCTTTCCAATTTCTAGGGTCGAGTTGTCTGCATCCAGCACTTACTAACATCTCTCCTCCTGGGGAGCTTACTCTAAGAGGGCACCCTATTGTTTCAGTGGGTATTTTTTTCTTATCCACAAATGCTCTTGAAATGTATGAATGTGATGCACCAGTATCAAATAGGACAAGTGCTGAGGAGTTGTTAATCAGGAACATACCGATTACTGCGTCGGGTTCATCATATAGTTCCTCCACATTGACGTGGTTAACATGTCCCTTCCGGAATGGGTTCGGCTTCCTTGCCTCTTCGGCCTTCTTTGCTTCCTCGAGACTCCTTCTCGGGACATTCATTGGCATAATGTCCCGTCTTCCTGCACTTGAAGCATTCATCTGATCGATATCCTTCTTTACAAAGCGATGACCATTGTTGTTGTTGTGGCCATTGCCATTTCCATGATGGCTGCTATTACTCTTCCCAGAGTTGTTGTGGTGGTGATAGCTCTTATGGCCATTGTGATGGTGGCCATTTCCATTGCGGTGCTGATGCTTACTTCCTCCATCATTGTTCCCATACTTGTGATATCCAGAACCTCCACTGCCTTCACCATAAGAGCGCATCTTATGTGGTGGTCCTGAAACATGTTTGTCGTAGCTATGCTTCCTCTTCCTTTTCTCCACTTGCTTCATTGTGTTCTCCAGGGTTATAGCTTTGTCACACAATGACTGGTAAGTGGGCAAGTAAACCACTGACAGTTGAATCATCAACTCGTCATTCAGTCCCTTAAGAAACCTTTCCTTCCTCTTGGCATCTGTGTTGCTATCATCCGGTGCATAGCGTGCCAAGTTGTTGAACTCTTCTATGTATTCAGACACCTTTGCGATGACCTTGTCTAAGATTGAGGAATTCAGTCCTCTTCAGGTCCATCACTCCAGAGGAAATGTGGGCGGTACGAAAACCTTCTTCAAAGATTGCCCAAGTCACCTCTGCTATTGGATGAGTGATTTGGAAATTCTCCCACCAACTAGCTGCGGGTCCTTCCAACAGATGAGCAGCAAATCTGACCTTCTCAGCGTCAGTGCATCCTATGGTCACCAAGTCCTTGTTCACAGAACGTAGCCAATCATTGGCCACCATGGGTTCTGCTGCCCTTGAAAACTTCTCAGGGCGAAGCCTCAAGAACCTAGTCAGCATATCCACATGAGGTGGTGGTGGTGGCAGGGGTGGATTGTTGTTGTTATTGTTGTTCTGCATGTTGTTGTTCAGCTGGGTTATGGTTTGAGTCACTGCTTGCATCAGCTGAGCTTGTGCCTCCATCATCTGCTGAACATAGGCTGGCACTTCAGGCTCACGACGGGGCGGCATGCTGTGGGGTTTGAGAGGTAAGAATAGAATTCAGAAATAGAATCTAAGGGAAATAAAATCCTACCCTCACACAACACATTCACAGAACAACTTTAAACACACAAGCTTTCACATATCAAACATTTAGTTTTGAAATACGTGTATCGCAAAACGTCTCAAAAATGGAAAATAAAACACACTAGCTTGCCTACCTCAGGTGGTCGGCAAACTCAACTCGAAAGCTAAGCAAAACGGAAATGGTGGTCACTCTATTTGTCTTGAGTTCTTCAAGTTTATCTTCCACTTCCTTGAGGTCTTCAAAGTATGGACGTCTAAAAGATGAAGATTTGTTTTGAAGATGAAATAGGTGAGAATACAAGAAAACCAATTTGCAAACATTTCTTTTCAATAGAAAATAGATTAGATAGATAAGATGGAATTTCATCATAAGGTCTTCCTATTTCTAATCCAAACCTAGGGTTCACGAACCTATGGGCAACACAGTGCTCTGATACCATCTGTGGTGACCTCACCTGAAAAAGTGAGAGTCCACGTGCAACGATGCTAGTCCGGATCGAGCTGCTAGCACACACGAGTTTAAGATGAAATACCAAGTAGCAAAGGTCTTCATTACAACGTAAGATCCAGCGGAAATAAAATGGTTCGATACAAGTTGCATAGCTCTCGAGGCTAGCGCAAATTCAGAGTTTAAAGCGAGCAAGGAAAACATAAAGCATGGAGCCATCTTCCTTCATGAAGCCACGAAGCGGACATGTTGGGCAAAGACTCGTGAACCTAAACAAACATCTTCAGCTAGAGAAGTAACCTGCAACATAAAACGTTGCAGCCCGAAGGTCAATACATTTGGAATTGTATTGGCAAGATGACACTATGGTGGACACAAGTGGCAACCTAACACTTAAGTGCACATTTGGATGGTAGAGCTCAGGCATATTTGCATAAACCCAATTTTATCCTATCATTTGACAAAACATTTTCTTTCATACTAATTAAGTGGTACATTGATAGACATCAATGAACCTGGACACCACCGATAGACATCAGTGAGCCCTGACACCACCGATAGACATCAGTGAGCCTTCCTAGTTCATATGATCAACTTGGTTTGGGCGACCTACCCCTGGAACACGAGACCATAGACATGGCACGGGACCTTCTAGCCGATAGTCACTTGCACCAATTGTCATATTCCCTGTTCACCCATCAAGTTTTATTTAAGAAATTGGAATGAGGAGATCTTCGAACAGGATCCTTGTCAGTTCGCTCAAATTGTCCGTAACCGGGGACACGGCTAAGTACTTAGTTTAACACTCTGCAGAGGTTGTACAAATTTACCCACATGACCTAGTCTGTTCTTCTTCCATGATGCACATTTTGCTCAAATGGACGAGATGTTGACTAGGACGAGACTTTTCCGAAGTGATCACCCGAGACCTTTCTCTACGGACCCGCTCCAACCTACATTCCCCTACATCATCATGTCGCGTAGGGCCCGGGTTCTCACAACATACTCCATCAAGCCGAGCCCATATTAGCATGTGGCATGTACGGTAGCTAATGAGCAAGGTTGTCTACAATCTCTTTGTTCCTGGGTGGCCGTCCACAAGTGCGATGCACACGACCGCCATAGACATGACTCCGGTGCAACCACTCAACATAAACCGAGCAATACCAATTCCACCCGGGTAGTTCATTAAACTTAGTTGTTTTCCATAACTCACTAGCAAAATCATTTCATAGCATAGCTGAGCAACAACTAAATTTAATGGCGACAAAGTAAATCAAGTAGGGGTAGCTAGACTACGGGATTGCATAGCAAGGCATAGAACCCTACACATGTATACTACAAAAATCTCTACTGTGCATAGATAAAAACTGGGACTTTTGGTGTGTGTCACTTGCCTGGATAAGGTGGAGAGTTGGCACAATCTCCACAAGCACAACTGTTGCAGTCGGCACAATCACAATCTACAATCCGATAACATTGCACCATAAGCACAATGCAAGACACAAATGCACAAACATAGACATGAGATGCATATGAGGTTTACACAAGTGCACTTTATTTATTGTTCTCTGGTTGTCACTATATGCATGATGCCATGGTCAAGTTTTACGGTTGGTTGGATTATTGCGAACCGTCTATGTCGCACTAGCGAAGGGAAACTACCATTAATTGAAAATGGTGTTTTGGTACAGTATACAAAAGATGGTTTTGGTGCTACTGGTCAGAGGATTCTATTTGGGAGCATACGCAAAAGGAATCACTCGAAAAGAGTGTGCAGATCTCATTTTATGAGTGAAGTACTCCGATTAGGCATTTAAATGTGAATAGTTTTCAAACTTCTGTAAGTCCACATTTTGTTGTTCCGAAATGTTCCTTATATTTGTAGGATTCCAACGGTATATGATTTGTAATTTTTGGACCTACAGAACTCTGGTTATAATTTTTACGAAGCGCGGACTATCGAAATCCTGTTTAAACGAAACTTAGGGTGTGTCCCCGACACGTGGCGCATTCCTATTGGTGCGTACCCCTTCACGCGGATCAGCTGTTTGCACCGTTGGATCTAACTAACATCTACGGCTGAGATACGGTGACGAGAATAGGAGAGGAAATAAAAGGAAAAAGGAGGTTACACGGGTGGCGCGAGGTGGCGACGACGTGGCGGGCGATGAGGCGCCGACGTGGCGGCGGCGGTGGCGAAGATGGGCGGCGCGGCCAAGACGTGCACGATGACGGCGTTTCCCGGCGTCTCCGGCTAGGAGCGAGCGCGGGACGGCGTGGGGCTTGGCGAGGCAGGGCTAGGAGTGGCAGCGGCGCGGCCTGGGGAGGTGCTGGCCGGCGGCGATTGCCGGCTGGAGGCGGCGCGGCGGCGAGCTTCGCCGGCGAGGAATCTGGGCAGCCTGGGGGCGCAATGGAGAGGGAAAAAGAGGGGAATGGAGAGAGGAGCGCGGGGGCTTTAAGGGGGCGGCCTCGGGTTGAGAGGGGGAGCGCGAGGTGGGGTGGAGATCGTGAGAGGCGAGGTGGCCGGGGTGCTGTGCCTCTACGTGCGTGCCTGGGAGGAGCGGTTGGAGGTAGGGGACGAGCGGGTCGACGGGGGCTGGGGCGGCTGCTCGTGCGTGGGAGCGGGCGTGCGGCCTGGGTCGGCCCGGCTGGGTGGGTCGGCCTGCTTGGCCGGCCGGTTCCTTTTTTTTTGTTTGTTTTTTTTTCTATTTCTCTCTCTTAATTGATTATGCATTTGAGCACTCAAAAATAGTCGGAAAAATATGAATAAGATATCGTTGGAAACCTTGTGAAAAGGTCTTCACTATGAGACCACTTTTTAAGCAAAATAAAATATTTTATAAAAACAAAAATTGGCATAGATGCCTAAGTGGCTATAGTGCCGTTTCAGGGTTTGGGGTTTTGAAACGAATTTGAAATTGGATTTTCCCTATAAATGCAATGATGACATGATGCTTATGAATGCAATGCATGATGTTTCAAATTTTTTGAAAATTGGGATGTCACAATCACGCCTTACGCACTACCGGATCGTTCAACCCGTTTATAAGGCCTAACCATACGGATATCAAACCAATCCTTGAAGAACAAGGAGCAACTATAACGGATTAGATCTACTAAATAACGAACAAGCAAGATGCTGCCCTTACACCTAAAATAGGTGTAAGGGCAGCTAGATATCGAGGGGCAGCGTAGCTAAACAAGTACATCGTGAAAACATCGACGTCAACCCCAAAACACCTAAGATAAGGGTGTTGCTCGCCATCAAAAAGGCTTCGAGCACGAGCAACACCAACAACGAATAAAGCGATATCTGCCTAGATCGCAAGATGCAATCTAGGCAGCATGTTGCTTACCGGGAGAAACCCTCGAAACAAGGGGTGGCGATGCGCCTAGATTGATTTGTTGTGAACGTGATCGTCCTCCTTTCTCAATAACCCTAGATACATATTTATAGTCCGTAGACTTTCTAACTTGGGAATAAACCCAACCGTGTACGAGCTAAACTCTATCTCTTAATTCTAACCGACACGTAACCTACTATAATTTACAGATACACGGGCAATCTTTCCCAAACTTCTTGTACAAGGCCGGTTCGGGAATATTTTCCATGCGAATCCTCTAAGCCCATTTAATCACGGCCCATCTCCATACTTGGTTAAATTCTGGTGATAACACTTGCCCCCCTGGTTTTGGCAATGATAATTTCAAAACCACCCCGTTTTTTCTTCGTAGGGTCACGTCGTGGCAGAGCAGAACCGTCGCAGTATCCTTCATCATGATGCCTTGCCTTCTCAACTTCTTTGCACGACTTGACAGTTCTTTGGCACCACTTCCTCGGAAAATGCTGTAACATTAACTCTCCCCCATACTCCTTTATTTAACCGCGCCGAGCAGTTCGCCTCTTCATCCTCTTGCTCCGTACTAGCCATCGGCAAAAAACCCCCTTCCTCTGTAGCCATGTCTTCCTCTTCCTCCTCCGCCTCTTCCGGCCTTTCCTTCGGCTCCTCCTCCTCCAGCGAACTAGAGCCGGAGGTCAATCTGATGGCCATCTACGAGGCTCTCGCCCCCGAGTACTGGGACGCGAGGGATTGGGACTCTTCCATCGAGTCAGAGGACGATGAGCCCCTCACCGACGGAGAAGAAGACCTCCAATTCCTCTTTGAGGGAGAGCTGGAGGCAGCAAGCGACGACGACCTCTTCTCATGGGAGGCGGACCTCTCCTCCGACGAAGAGGAAAAAGAACCAGAGGAGGACTCCTCCTCCTCCTCCGAGGAGTACCCACCGGCCAAGCGCTTCCGCGCTGGGTCGGATGACGATGACGATGACGAGGAGGATGAATCCCCCGCCGGCGGATTCACCAGGAGTGACGAGGACGCCGCCGGCAGCAGTGCCGACAGCGGCGAGGACGGCGACGACGAGGGCAGCGACGGCCCTTAGATTAGGGAGTAGTTCAGGGCCAGTAGTGGTAGTGCATTAGGCATCGGATGATCCTTTTGAGAGCCATCAGCTCTTCCTTGTAAGATCTTTCTGTTGATCAATGAAGAATGTTCCTCCAATTTGGTTTTCCAATTGTCCAATTCTAATCATTCCGATTGCCAAAGTAGGTCAACGCACCAAGAACCGATAGCAGCGTATCGGTCTTCCACCATAGACGCTCATACGGCCCAAATCAATGACCTAATTAGACAGATTCAAGTAAACATTCCTCAATTCAGACTGTAACCTGATACCTGCTCATAATATTTTGTAGCTCTAGAGTCGATGGCTGCGCGTCGGCTGTTTTATTCTTAAGTCGATGACCGTGCATCGGCTCTTGCTTTGCACATATATTTCTTTTTATCGGCCGATTTCATACATCGGCCCCCATATTCCACTGCTCAGGTTGATGTAAAAAAAAAATTTACTGGCCGATTTAAAATCGGCCCCCGTATTTCACTGCCCATCATCCCACATACTCGGGAAATACTTCTTGAGATGCTGGCCATTGACGGCCACTGGGAACTTCACACCATCCAACTGCTCGAGCATGTATGCATTGCCCTTTAGGAGTCAACCCTGTAAGGCCCGTGCCAATTTGGAGACCATTTACCATACGCCTTGTCCTTAGTCCCCAACGGCAACACAGCTTCCCATACCAGATCACCAAGATGGAACTCCTTTGGCTTCACCTTCTTATTATATGCACGAGCTACCTTGGCCTTGTTCTCCTTAATTTTCTCAAGTGACCAAAGTCTAAGTTCCGTCAGATCCTCAACGCTATCACTCATCAGGGCTGCGTACTCTTCAGTTGTCAAGTCATTCTGAAACGTGACACGTCTCGACCCAGCCGTGATCTCCCAAGGTAATACGGCTTCTTGTCCATAGACCAGATGGTACGGCGAGGTCTTTACCGCCCCATGACATGACATGCGATAAGCCCATAAAGCCTCCGACAAAACCTCGTGCCAACGCCTAGGGTACTCGTCGATTTTTCTCTTAATCAGCTTGATAAGGCTTTTGTTGTACGCTTCAGCCTGCCCATTTTCTTGAGCATAGTATGGGGATGATCGGATCAACTTAATTCCCATGCCCTCGCGAAAATCTGCGAACTCGCGAGAAACGAAAACCGAACCTCCATTGGTCGTGATGGTGCGGGGAATCCCAAATCCGTGAATGACATGCTCTTTCACGAAGTCGATAACGTCCTTCGATGCCACGGACTTCATAGGGACGGCCTCCACCCATTTAGTGAAATAATCTGTAATGGCCAAGATCCACTCGTGGCCTTTGCTCGATGCAGGATGGATTTTGCCGATCATGTCCATGCCCCATCCTCGAAATGGCCAAGGCTTGATGATGGGGTTCATTGCCGATGCGGGTACCTTCGAATGCTCCCAAACTTCGACATGCTTGACACCCTTTATAGTAATTGAAACAGTCCTCAAGCATGGTGGGCCAATAAAACCACGATCGCCTGATCAACCACTTCATCTTACGAGCCGATTGATGAGTTCCACAGGCGCCTTCATGTACCTCGTGTAAGAGCCGATTTGCCTCGGCTGTTCCCAAACATTTGAGAAGTAACCCTTCCAAAGTCATGTAGAACATGTCATCTCCAATAAGGACATACTTCATGGCCTTGTACCTTATTCGTTTAGGTTCCCCCCGAGCCGGATCTTTCAAGTAATTGAAGATATCGGCTCTCCAATCATCTGGCTCCATGAAATGTATCTGGACATCGGCTCCTTCCACTTGTCTCCTTATAGCTCTGACACCATCCGTGCGAGATCGTTCGCCTCCGTATTCTGCGACCTCGGGACCCGAGTTGAAGTTTATGTACCTAAGCCGTGTCATCAGCTCGCGGCAATGCATCCATAACGGGAAGAGCGACTCGCTCTCACACTTGTATTCGTCCGTGAGCCGGGAGATCACCAACTTTGAGTCTCCAAAGAGTTCCACCGCTTACGCCCCGGCTTCAATTAGCAACTCCATCCCCTTACGTACTGCTTCATACTCAGCAACATTATTGGTGCAAGGGGTAGATAGCCTGATGGAGAAGGTGTAGGTTGCCCCTTGGGGCGACACGAGTAGGATGCCGATGCCGCAACCATCATCGCAAACTGATCCATCGAAGAACATGGCCCATGCACGTATAGACAGTGCTGCTATATTAGTGTTGATTCGCTCAGCGATCGGATCGGCCAGGGCTCGTCCTTTAGCTGCTTTCGCGAGTTGATACCGGAGATCCAATTCCGATAATGCAAACATCCATTTACCGAGTCGGCCTTTCGGAACGGGAGCCGACATCATGTGCTTGATGACGTCCGATTTGCAAATGATGACGATTTCTGCCGTCGGAAAGATGTGACGAAGCTTGGTGCGGGTAAAAAATAGGCGGAGGCACAACTTCTCGATCTCCGGGTACCTCGTCTCTGCATCCAACATCCTTCTGCTGAGGTAGAAAGCAACTCTTTCCATGCCATCATAGATTTGCACTACCACTGAGGCGATGGAAGTATCGGCCACGCGACGGTAAATATAGAATGGCTCTGTCTTGTTGGGGCGGAACCAACACGGGCGGCTTCGTTAGATACTCTTTAATCTCATCAAACGCTCGATGTTGCTCCGCCTCGGTGAAACTTCTCGTCGAGGTTTGACTTTTACCAATCCCATGAACGGCTCAATTCGTCCCGACAGATTAGAGATGAACCTTCGACGAAATTGATTTTGCCGATGAGACTTTGGAGTTCCTTCTTGGTGGTAGGTGGCTTCATTGTTCGCACTTGCCTCTTGACTTTTCGGGCCGATTTCAATTCCACGTTCATGTACTAGGAAACCCAGGAACTGACCGGCCGTCACACCAAAGGCACACTTCTTTGGATTCATTCTTAGTCCGAACTTTCTAGTTCGGTCCAGGATGCGTCGCAAATCCTCCAGGTGTCCCTCCACTGAGACAGACTTGACCACCACGTCATCAATGTAGATCTCCACCAACTTGCCGATCAGATCATGAAAGATGTAATTCATGGCTCGTTGGTACGTTGCGCCGGCATTCTTCAACCCAAATGTCATGACCACATACTCGAACAAGCCCACCGAACCTAGTACTCTGAAGGCCGTCTTGTGTATATCTTCTGGAGCCATGAAAATCTGGTTGTAACCGGCATTGCCATCCATGAAGCTTAAAACCTTATGACCAGCCGCTGCATTGATCAACGTTTCAGCTACTAGCATAGGGTACTTATCCTTCGGAGTGGCTCTGTTGAGATCGCGAAAATCTATGGCGATGTGCCATCGGCCATCTTTCTTCTCCACAGGTACGATGCTAGATATCCACTCAGCATACCTGCATGGCCTGATGAACCCGGCGCTCAACATCTTCTCAATCTCCTTCTTGACTTCTTCTAGAATTTCGGCCTTCATCTGTCGTGCTCGTTGCTGGAACGGCCGAAATCCTTTCTTAAGAGGTAGCCGATGCTCAATGATGCTCCTCCGGCAGATCTGCGTACGTGACTGGTTCGCCCACCACCTCATCCGCAGCTTTTGACATGGTTGCTGCAGATGTCGACGTAGTGGTTGCTGTAGAGTGTCCCACCGGGCGTGCCAGAATGTGTTGCTGTCAAAAACCCACCGGCGAGTAGCGACGGGCAACACCGTAGAGCCGGGAGGCTCCCAGGATTGCGGTGGACCCTGGTCCCTCGGGCGACGGCCCGCAATGCCTTCTGGCACACGTCCTGGTGCTTACGAGGGCGTGCCACCCGACCTATACCTGGTCAGGAAGGTGATGGTTTGCTTCGACTAGTTTCCTGCATGGCAAACACGTAAACATTAAATACGAGCCCCGATCGGCTCTTAAGTTGTTCTGTGGATCGGCTCAAAGAGCCGATTGCCCCATGGTTCATGTTAGATTTATAATGACATGGGGATCATGCTTTATCAATATCAAGCTAAACTAATCTACGATAGTCTAGGGTTTTCACCGTATAACCGGAACATCCTATGCGTAGTTGAGCCTAGCAGATACGTAAGATGATGGAAAACCAGCCCTAAAGAGGCCTAAAAACCAACGTGAAGTTGATCCCCGGAACAATCCCTCTAGAGCTTAATAAACCACGCCTTACGCACTACCGGATCGTTCAACCCGTTTATAAGGCCTAACCATACGGATATCAAACCAATCCTTGAAGAACAAGGAGCAACTATAACGGATTAGATCTACTAAATAACGAACAAGCAAGATGCTGCCCTTACACCTAAAATAGGTGTAAGGGCAGCTAGATATCGAGGGGCAGCGTAGCTAAACAAGTACATCGTGAAAACATCGACGTCAACCCCAAAACACCTAAGATAAGGGTGTTGCTCGCCATCAAAAAGGCTTCAGCACGAGCAACACCAACAACGAATAAACGACATCTGCCTAGATCGCAAGATGCGATCTAGGCAGCATGTTGCTTACCCGGGAGAAACCCTCGAAACAAGGGGTGGCGATGCGCCTAGATTGATTTGTTGTGAACGTGATCGTCCTCCTTTATCAATAACCCTAGATACATATTTATAGTCCGTAGACTTTCTAACTTGGGAATAAACCCAACCGTGTACGAGCTAAACTTTATCTCTTAATTCTAACCGACACGTAACCTACTATAATTTACAGATACACGGGCAATCTTTCCCAAACTTCTTGTACAAGGCCGGTTCGGGAATATTTTCCATGCGAATCCTCTAAGCCCATTTAATCACGGCCCATCTCCGGACTTGGTTAAATTCTGGTGATAACAAGTATATTGTCTATTTGATTTTCAACACCAAAAACCAAAAAGGACACACCTAGCAAGCATTTGTCCTAGCACAACAAGCCAATATGGTGGGAGATACCATAACATCAACCAAGTGTTGTTAAGGCCCACTCAACCACACTAAACCATCCAGATAGTTAGCCAAAGATAGATATCATCACCCAGATGGGTTTAAAGAGGAGCTAGGGTTACCAAGAATTGTTGGCATCCCTCTAGCTCAATCCATTTCATTATAAGATTCATCACTGCGATCAGATCATCTCATTTATCCAATGAATCATGACAAGCTATACGTATAAATGAAATATATAAGCAACCAGTAACTAAAGCACTTGCAAATGATCCAGAGGATCATTGCAAGCATCAGTATATGCTTTAACAAGCATTAGCATCTATTAGCACATGGTATGGTGCTATACCAGCACATGCATAACCATCAGTAAGGCCCAAATAGAAGCATAGCAAGCAAACAACAACCAACTGATGATTATGTGATCACCAGGGCTTGCTAGAGCCTGCTAGAGCCAAGCATAGCATCAATAATTTAGCCAGTTACTGAAGAATTACACACATGCCAAAACTGAATAAACAGAAACTAAATATATAAGTTTATAATTGTATCCAGAAGCACATCAAGGAAATGATGTACCACTAGATCAAATTATATAAGGATAGCACACAACACATATCATTGGCCTTGCTCAAGCAAGGATTGCTCAAGGCAATGAAGCCAGGAATGGATTATAGGACCAGACAGTAGCACAACAGCAACTGGAGCACCATGGCAAGTCATGAGCATCACAACATGCTCATGAGCAGGAGCAGGAGCTGCACAACAACATAAACAAGCACTACTGGCACTTGTATATGCAAGAACTGCAAACAATAGTAGGCCAGAGATGCATAAATAGATAGCATGCATATATATATCAAAGCCACAACCACAACCAGAGCCCATACAACAAACTATTGAATGACCATTAGCATAGACAGTAACAAGGATGAACATTAGTAGCAATCCTGTGCATACAGCAAGCAACATCATGGTCTTAAGACATGGCAAGTAGAGCAAAGCAACCAGCAGCAGCATATGCACCATAGCAGCAGACAACACAACAGCAGCAACACGACATGGTCAGTGATGGCGTGTATTTCACACGTTCGTTGGGCAACCCCAAGAGGAAGGTATGATGCGCACAACAGCAAGTTTTCCCTCAGAAAGAAACCAAGGTTTATCGAACCAGGAGGAGCCAAGAAGCACGTTGAAGGTTGATGGCGGCGGGATGTAGTGCGGCGCAACACCGGGGATTCCGGCGTCAACGTGGAACCTGCACAACACAACCAAAGTACTTTGCCCCAACGAAACGGTGAGGTTGTCAATCTCACCGGCTTGCTGTAACAAAGGATTAACCGAATTGTGTGGAAGATGATTGTTTGCGAGAGAAAACAGTAAAAACAAGTATTGCAGCAGATTTGTATTTCGAGTATAAAAGAATGGACCGGGGTCCACGAGTTCACTAGAGGTGTCTCTCCCATAAGATAAAAGCATGTTGGGTGAACAAATTACAGTCGGGCAATTGACAAATAGAGAGGGCATAACAATGCACATACATGTCATGATAAGTATAGTGAGATTTAATTGGGCATTACGACAAAGTACATAGACCGCCATCCAACTGCATCTATGCCTAAAAAGTGCACCTTCAGGTTATCATCCGAACCCCCTCCAGTATTAAGTTGCAAAGCAACAGACAATTGCATTAAGTATGGTGCGTAATGTAATCAATAACTACATCCTCGGACATAGCATCAATGTTTTATCCCTAGTGGCAACAGCACAACACAACCTTAGAACTTTCTTCACTTGTCCCAGGTGTCAATGCGAGGCATGAACCCACTATCGAGCATAAATACTCCCTCTTGGAGTTACTAGCATCAACTTGGCCGCAGCCTCTACTAATAACGGAGAGCATGCAAGATCATAAACAACACATATGCAATAACTTGATAATTAACATAACATGGTATTCTCTATCCATCGGATCCCGACAAACACAACATAGAGTATTACAGATAGATGATCTTGATCATGTTAGGGAGCTCACAAGATCCAACAATGAAGCACAATGAGGAGAAGACAACCATCTAGCTACTACTATGGACCCATAGTCCGAGGGTGAACTACTCACTCATCACTCCGGAGGCGACCATGGCGGTGTAGAGTCCTCCGGGAGATGAATCCCCTCTCCGGCAGGGTGCCGGAGGAGATCTCCGGAATCCCCCGAGATGGGATTGGCGGCGGCGGCGTCTCGGTAAGGTTTTCCGTATCGTGGTTTTTCGCATCGGGGGTTTCGCGACGGAGGCTTTAAGTAGGCGGAAGGGCGAGTCGGAGGGCCGACGAGGGCCCCACACCACGGGCGGCGCGGGCCCCCCTTGGCCGCGCCGCTTTGTGGTTTGGCCACCTCGTGGCCCCACTTCGTATGCTCTTCGGTCTTCTGGAAGGTTCGTCGCGAAATAGGCCCCTGGGTCTTGATTTCGTCCAATTCCGAGAATATTTCGTTACTAGGATTTCTAAACCAAAAACAGCAGAAAACAGACAAGCGGCACTTCGGCATCTTGTTAATAGGTTAGTTCCGGAAAATGCACGAATATGACATAAAGTGTGCATAAAACATGTAGGTATCATCAATAATATGGCATGGAACATAAGAAATTATCGATACGTTGGAGACGTATCAAGCATCCCCAAGCTTAGTTCTCGCTCGTCCCGAGCGAGTAAAACGATAACAAAGATAATTTCTGAAGTGACATGCCATCATAACCTTGATCATACTATTTGTAAACATATGTAGTGGATGCAGCGATCAAAACAATGGTAATGACATGTGTAATCAAGTGAATCATAAAGCAAAGACTTTTCATGAATAGTACTTCAAGACAAGCATCAATAAGTCTTGCATAAGAGTTAACTCATAAAGCAATAAATCAAAGTAAAGGTATTGAAGCAACACAAAGGAAGATTAAGTTTCAGCGGTTGCTTTCAACTTGTAACATGTATATCTCATAGATAATTGTCAACATAGAGTAATATAACAAGTACAATATGCAAGTATGTAGGAATCAATGCACGAGTTCACACAAGTGTTTGCTTCTTGAGGTGGAGAGAGATAGGTGAACTGACTCAACATAAAAGTAAAAAGAATGGTCCTTCAAAGAGGAAAGCATCGATTGCTATATTTGTGCTAGAGCTTTTATTTTGAAAACATGAAATAATTTTGTCAACGGTAGTAATAGAGCATATGAGTTATGTAAATTATATCTTACAAGTTGCAAGCCTCATGCATCGTGTACTAATAGTGCCCGCACCTTGTCCTAATTAGCTTGGACTACCGGATCTTTGCAATGCACATGTTTTAACCAAGTGTCACAATGGGGTACCTCCATGCCGCTCGTAGAAAGGTCTAAGGAGAAAGCTCGCATTTTGGATTTCTCGCTTTTGATTATTCTCAACTTAGACATCCATACCGGGACAACATGGACAACGAGATAATGGACTCCTCTTTAATGCATAAGCATGTGGCAACAATTATTATTCTCATATGAGATTGAGGATATGTGTCCAAAACTGAAACTTCCACCATGAATCATGGCTTTAGTTAGCGGCCCAATGTTCTTCTCTAACAATATGCATGCTCCAACCATTAAGGTGGTAGATCTCTCTTACTTCGGACAAGACGGACATGCATAGCAACTCACATGATATTCAACAAAGAATAGTTGATGGCGTCCCCGAAGACATGGTTATCGCACAACAAGCAACTTAATAAGAGATAAAGTGCATAAGTACATATTCAATACCACAATAGTTTTTAAGCTATTTGTCCCATGAGCTATATATTGCAAAGGTGAATGATGGAATTTTAAAGGTAGCACTCAAGCAATTTACTTTGGAATGGCGGATAAATACCATGTAGTAGGTAGATATGGTGGACACAAATGGCATAGTGGTTGGCTCAAGTATTTTGGATGCATGAGAAGTATTCCCTCTCGATACAAGGTTTAGGCTAGCAAGGTTATTTGAAACAAACACAAGGATGAACGGTGCAGCAAAACTCACATAAAAGACATATTGTAAACATTATAAGATTCTACACCATCTTCCTTGTTGTTCAAAACTCAATACTAGATATTATCTGGACTCTAGAGAAACCAAATATGCAAACCAAATTAGCAAGCTCTAAGTGTTTCTTCATTAATGGGTGCAAAGTATATGATGCAAGAGCTTAAACATGAGCACAACAATTGCCAAGTATCAAATTATCCAAGACATTTTAGAGTTACTACATGTAGCATTTTCCAATTCCAACCATATAACAATTTAACGAAGAAGAAACTTCGCCATGAATACTATGAGTAGAGCCTAAGGACATACTTGTCCATATGCTACAGCGGAGCGTGTCTCTCTCCCATAAAGTGAATGCTAGGATCCATTTTATTCAAACAAGACAAAAACAAAAACAAACCGACGCTCCAAGCAAAGTGCATAAGATGTGACGGAATAAAAATATAGTTTCAGGGGAGGAACTCGATAATGTTGTTGATGAAGAAGGGGATGCCTTGGGAATCCCCAAGCTTAGACGCTTGAGTCTTCTTAAAATATGCAGGGGTGAACCACCGGGGCATCCCCAAGCTTAGAGCTTTCACTCTCCTTGATCATATTGCATCATACTCCTCTCTTGATCCTTGAAAACTTCCTCCACACCAAACTCGAAACAACTCATTAGAGGGTTAGTGCATAATAAAAATTCACATGTTCAGAGGTGACACAATAATTCTTAACACTTCTGGACATTGCATAAATCTACTGGACATTAATGGATCAAAGAAATTCATCCAACATAGCAAAAGAGGCAATGCGAAATAAAAAGGCAGAATCTGTCAAAACAGAACAGTCCGTAAAGATGGATTTTATTAGGCCACCAGACTTGCTCAAATGAAAATGCTCAAATTGAATGAAAGTTGCGTACATATCTGAGGATCATGCACGTAAATTGGCTTAATTTTCTGAGCTACCTACAGGGAGGTAGACCCAGATTCGTGACAGCAAAGAAATCTGGAACTGTGCAGTAATCCAAATCTAGTACTTACTTTACTATCAAAGACTTTACTTGGCACAACAAAACTCAAAACTAAGATAAGGAGAGGTTGCTACAGTAGTAAACAACTTCCAAGACTCAAATATAAAACAAAAATACTGTAGTAAAAACATGGGTTGTCTCCCATAAGCGCTTTTCTTTAACGCCTTTCAGCTAGGCGCAGAAAGTGTATATCAAGTGTTATCGAAGGGTGGTGCACCTACAGCGGGGTTTGGAGTTTTCTCAACCATGCATAGTATATTGGATACATAAGTTTCAGCATCTTCCTTTTCATTAGTCTTGGGCTTGCTACTCTCATCGAACAAATTTTCAGGAACAAGCCAAGCATAGTTATTTTCTAGTGCATCATTCATAGCTAGGAGTTTACATGGTATTGGTGCTTCGATCTCCCCACCATCATTAGCATTATTAGTGTATCTTATTCTATCCATGTCCATTTTTTCAAGGAGACTAACAAAATTAGTATGAGAACCAAGCATATTAAATTTAGCAAAGACCTTTCTAGCCTCTCTTGCTAGACCACCAAATTCTCTAAGAAGGGTTTCTAAAACAAAATCTTTCTTTTCACCCTCTTCCATATCACCAAGTGTAATAAACATGTGTTGGATTATAGGATTGAGATTAACAAATTTAGTTTCCAACATGCGAACTAAAGCAGCAGCAGCAATTTCATAAGTAGGAGCAAGTTCTACCAAGTGTCTATCTTCAAAATCTTCAACGGTACTAACATGGGTGAAAAATTCTTCTATATTGTTTCTCCCAATTATAGACCCATGTCCTACCGGTATGTTTTTTGTGGTAAAATTAAAAGGAAACATGATGAATCAAGTAAAGTAAATGCAAGTAACTAATTTTTTTGTGTTTTTGATATAGAGTGCAAGACAATAAATAAAGTAAAACTAGCAACTAATTTTTTTTGTGTTTTGATATAATGCAGCAAACAAAGTAGTAAATAAAATAAAGCAAGACAAAAACAAAGTAAAGAGGTTGAGAAGTGGAGACTCCCCTTGCGGCGTGTCTTGATCTCCCCGGCAACGGCGCCGAGAAAAAGAGCTTGATGGCGTGTATTTCACACGTTCGTTGGGCAACCCCAAGAGGAAGGTATGATGCGCACAGCAGCAAGTTTTCCCTCGAGAAAGAAACCAAGGTTTATCGAACCAGGAGGAGCCAAGAAGCACGTTGAAGGTTGATGGCGGCGGGATGTAGTGCGGCGCAACACCGGGGATTCCGGCGTCAACGTGGAACCCGCACAACACAACCAAAGTACTTTGCCCCAACGAAACGAGTGAGGTTGTCAATCTCACCGGCTTGCTGTAACAAAGGATTAACCGAATTGTGTGGAAGATGATTGTTTGCGAGAGAAAACGAGTAAAACAAGTATTGCAGACAGATTTGTATTTCGGTATTAAAAGAATGGACCGGGGTCCACAGTTCACTAGAGGTGTCTCTCCCATAAGATAAAAGCATGTTGGGTGAACAAATTACAGTCGGGCAATTGACAAATAGAGAGGGCATAACAATGCACATACATGTCATGGTAAGTATAGTGAGATTTAATTGGGCATTACGACAAAGTACATAGACCGCCATCCAACTGCATCTATGCCTAAAAAGTGCACCTTCAGGTTATCATCCGAACCCCCTCCAGTATTAAGTTGCAAAGCAACGGACAATTGCATTAAGTATGGTGCGTAATGTAATCAATAACTACATCCTCGGACATAGCATCAATGTTTTATCCCTAGTGGCAACGACACAACACAACCTTAGAACTTTCTCGTCACTCTGTCCCAGGTGTCAATGCGAGGCATGAACCCACTATCGAGCATAAATACTCCCTCTTGGAGTTACTAGCATCAACTTGGCCAGAGCCTCTACTAATAACGGAGAGCATGCAAGATCATAAACAACACATATGCAATAACTTGATAATTAACATAACATGGTATTCTCTATCCATCGGATCCCGACAAACACAACATAGAGTATTACGGATAGATGATCTTGATCATGTTAGGCAGCTCACAAGATCCAACAATGAAGCACAATGAGGAGAAGACAACCATCTAGCTACTGCTATGGACCCATAGTCCAGGGGTGAACTACTCACTCATCACTCCGGAGGCGACCATGGCGGTGTAGAGTCCTCCCGGGAGATGAATCCCCTCTCCGGCAGGGTGCGGAGGAGATCTCCGAATCCCCCGAGATGGGATTGGCGGCGGCGGCGTCTCGGTAAGGTTTTCCGTATCGTGGTTTTTCGCATCGGGGTTTCGCGACGGAGGCTTTAAGTAGGCGGAAGGGCGAGTCGGAGGGCCGACGAGGGGCCCACACCACGGGCGGCGCGGGCCCCCTTGGCCGCGCCGCTTTGTGGTTTGGCCACCTCGTGGCTCCACTTCGTATGCTCTTCGGTCTTCGGAAGGTTCGTGGCGAAATAGGCCCTCGGGTCTTGATTTCGTCCAATTCCGAGAATATTTCGTTACTAGGATTTACGAAACCAAAAACAGCAGAAAACAGCAACTAGCACTTCGGCATCTTGTTAATAGGTTAGTTCCAGAAAATGCACGAATATGACATAAAGTGTGCATAAAACATGTAGGTATCATCAATAATATGGCATGGAACATAAGAAATTATCGATACGTTGGAGACGTATCAGTCAGCATCTCCAAGAGGGAGAGCAGCCAGTAGCTAGAGCTAGACGAATAGGAGGAGGAGAGAAGGAAGAAGAACGGGGGGCGTACCTGGAGCAGAGTACCACGGCGTCGCCGAAGCGCAAACGCTCCAGCACCACCACAGTGAGGATCACAGCATCACCACCGCGACCAGGAGCTTCAGCGGATGGCCAATCGCCGCGGACAACGTAACCCTAGGCGCCTCGGGAGGGTCGAGGACGAGCAGATGGAGGCGAATCCGTCAAATCGACGCGGATGGTTCGACGCACCGTCGCAAGACGCGTCGAACGCGCCCCATGGCGACGCCGGAGGCGGCCGGAGTCGTCCGGGATAAAGCGGCGATGGCGCAGGCGACCATGGCGTCGCGGGAGAGGAGAGAGTTAGGGTTAGACGCCGGGGAGGAGACGAAGTGAGGGCGACCGAGTGGGCCGAGCCAGGCCAGATGGGTTGAGCCCAATCCACTCGGGTTCACCCTGACAGGTGGGCCCAAGGGCAATTTGGGTATTTCCCAAATTATTTAAAAACCAGAATTTTAAACTAATACCATAAATTCAATATAGCTCTAAATAAATAGAGAAAAATATGCAAACTACTTAAAATTTTATTCTCTATCATAATAAAATATGAGATAGAATTTTTGAGACAAATAAATGTGAACCATTATTAAATTCAAATAATAATGAATTAATAAAAGATCATTAAAAATAAAACCATATTTTTAATGATTAAATAAGTCCATAAATTATGTTGGACTTAAATAAAACTTGGAAACATTCGAAGATGATATTTTCACTCTTAAGGAGTAATCCTAAATTATTCTTATTCGACACCTCCGAGGGTAAATCATTAAGCATCGGGAAGGGGGGAACCAAACCCTAAAAATCGAAAGCATGCATATTTGAATCTTTAACCATTGCACTTATCGGACAATGATGCTATCTTTCAGAAACAGAGGACTAGGGTCAGTCCAAACAATCCAACTGCACTACATTGTAGTCGCCAGGCAAGTTCGTCGCTTGCTCATGTTACTTTGAGTATTTTTATCAAATTACTTGCAAAGTACTACACTTATCACTCTTGCATGAAAAGTAAAGATGCTAATTTCATAACTATGAATATGACTATGTGGTGGGCAATGGAACCATGGTATGAGTATGGTGGAGGTTCCATTGCAAGGGTTTGTATCCATCTAGGATTAACAAACAATGTCGTCTAGTCATTCTTGTGCCGTAAGACTCGCGTTAACCATAAGATCTGGAGTGGGACAGAGTAGTCAATGGTACTTCTTCCTCTCGTACATCAACAGATGCACTTACCATAGCAATTGTGTCTTGCGAGAGCAACTTGAGGGTGGGGATCCCATTCTAATTCCCCACGGTAATGTGGTCTATGAGGGGTTGCAACAACCGGCGAAGGTATCAGGTCGAGAACCTGATAGTTGTCGAGGTCGGAAGGTATCCAAGGGGTACGCTGACCGGCGAGGACCCAAGGTCGGAATTGCAACAAAGGGTGGGTGTGCGAGGTAAAGGAATACAATATTGGCTAGGACCTTATACCGGGCCTCACACCACGGTAGTGTGGGCGGGAAAGCTATCCAGTTGGCACCAAGGTTAAGATCTCTTATGGGTAAAGCAACACACCTCTATAGAGTGTAATGAATCGTGACTTGTCACTCTCTGTTCCGGGATTTGGAACTGCAAACGCTGCCGGAAAGGAACTCCATGAAGTTCTAGACACCCGGTGAAGGCTGACGGACATAGTTCTTCTGAATAAAAGCAACCTTTTGAAGAAATGATTATGAAAACCTGCATTGGTATTAGACTTTCTGGTCTAATGCTGTAGCTAGTGCATTAAACACCTCTTTCCTATAATGAACTTGTTGAGTACGCTCGTACTGATACCTCTTGTAATCCCCTGCTTAGATTGCCTGAATCACCTTGAGGAGGCTAACGAAGGACAAGACGGAGAAGATGGGATCTGCTATGAAGAACCAAGCCTCTCTGGAGGAGTAGAGGGGGTCGACTATCTGATCGTCTACGGAACCGGGGAGGTTCCAGAAGGAGAGCAAGCCTAAGTAACTAGAAGTAATAGTAGTAGTCGAGCAGTACGAACTCTATAATATTTAGCTGCTCGAGATGTATAAAGCTAAGCCTGTTAAGACCTATATTGTATAAGTTAAGTAGGGTTCACCTCGAACCTAGGAGTAAACCTCTACGGACCCACGAGGAGCTCCGAGATGATGTATATTATGTGACTGAGTTGAAGACAAGCTATGCTTCTGTTGTACTACTCTGAGGGATGTAATATTTGCGAATTGGTACTTCACACATGTTATGTCAACGACTGGCATACTACAACATGCAGTGGTATGCCTGAGACTGACCTGGTGCAGGTGATGCGGTGGCATCGCCTGTGCCGTCGTCCCCAGGGTGCTGGTCTGGTGGTTGGGTTCGTCGGCGTAACACCAGCGTCTACCCTGGACTTGCAGTAGCTGCGGCCGCGCGGGCATTGCCTCGCCATGCCGTAGCCTCTGCTTCCAGGCGCAGGTAAGGTTCTCCTCTTCCTCCTCCATCTCTGTTACCTCTCAATGCGCCTCCATGGTTCTGATGTTCATCTTCTTCTCTCCTTGCTTCCTGATGATCCTAGGATCATGCAGGAACACCTCTGCTGATGTCCTTTGCATCCATTCCCTCCTCTCTGGTCTGCTTTGGCCAGCCATGTCATTACTGGCCACTGACCAAGTGTGTTCTGCTGCTATGTTGTTCATTTCTACTTCTACTACTTCCTGCTACTGCTGCTATGCTCCATTGCTACTGCCTGTTGTACTTGCTATGCTATCTCATACCATGTCTAGGCTTACTGGTTCCATGCTTATGCTTGTCTAGATCTACTGCTGCTTGATTGTTTGCTGGTGGTTCTTGCTGTCAGTAGTGGCTAACAGCCTGACACTTGTGATGCCTGTGGTGCTCTTCTGTGACTTGTATATGATCCATTGATCCATTTGGATCAATAGATGCTAGTGGCTAGGCTCTATGATTTGATTGGCTGCTACTCTAGCCATTGGCTAAGCCTTCCAGCCTTTGCTGGTTGCCATCTGGTTAACCTATGATGCCTATTGGTGAGTGATTATCTATCTGAATGTCTTGTGATGCTACTAGTGCTTTACCAGTGGCTTAAGTGCATACTAAGTAAATGACTAAGCTACTTGTGCTTGTAGTAACACTTGGTCAAATGGTTTTGGTAGCCTGGTGTACTTTACTGAAGCAATTGCTTCAGTAAACCTCCTGTGCATGTCATGTTGTTGCCATGTGTTGATTTCTGTCAGTTATAGTTGATGAACCATGTGTTGGTAATGATTCATTTGCATTAACAGTTGCTTATATGGATTCCAGTATACTTTGGAATGAATTTTCTTGTCAGAACCATCATGGTAATGAAGACAAACTTGCATATCTGGCTAGTTTGCTTGCTAGGCTAGTGTTGTGACCTCACTAGCTTGCTAGTGCATCTGGTTGCATCTTATTTGGCTATCTGGTGGGTTTTATGAAAAGATAAACAATATCCACATTTAGGAATCATTTATATGAATGCCCTATGGATGCTTTTGATGAAAAACTAGGTTGATCTGATGGTTTAATACACCAAATGGTGCTAGGTTAACTAGTTGGCCACTGTTCTAGTTGTTCTAGTGTCTTGGATGGCTAGTACTAGATCTACTTATGCATATCCAGTAACTAGATCCTTACTTCTTGGTCCGGCCTCTTCTTCCTAGCATCACCTGGTAAATACCAAGTGATGACATACCCAGTGGAGCATCTGCTCCACACCAAGTGTGTGTGTGAGCATGCTTACGATGGATTTGATCATAAGATCAATCCATGTATGATTTATACCTTGTTCTAGCTCCTAGATGGTTATTTTGTGTTGGTGCAGTGCTTCTGGATTGTTTATTTGATCAACAGCCCTTCACCTCCTAGCTCCTGGATGCTCTTGCCTTAGGTCACCATGATCTATGGATGGTTTGCTTGGTTTTGGGGTTGATTCTCTAGATGATCTATGGAAATGCACTGCTGGTGTGTTCTTGAGTTGTTCTTGCTGTTCTTCTTGTTGTGCTGAATGATCCAACCCTATCTCTAAACCACTATGATATATATAGCACATGGAGCTGCTCTCCTTGGTCGATAGCACTTGTGTATGTGTGTGTTGTGCTGTCCAACGCTTCTCCCCTTGCTCATGATGGAGAAAAGCTGATGGGCCTCACTTTGGCTTTGGTTGGTACTTGATCCCACTGCTAAGGCTTATCTCATGCTTTCTGATTATTTTTACTGCCAAGTGTCAATGACACTTGTTACTGGACAAAACCATGATTCCCCTCCCATCTCCGCCTCCCCCGATCCAATTTCTCGCACCCCCCAGACTCTACTCTCCCGAATCAAGCCCCCCACCTCAACATCTCGTACGCTGGCAGGCATGACGCTCCGTCGCGTGGAGACGTCACCAGGGCATAACAAATCAGTGTCCGGCGGCGAAACCATCGGTAGACCGGGCCATCCAGCCTTCAATCCATCCGAAGCAGTTGGTCGTTGTCTGCTTCCACCGCTCACAGGATCACTCTCAGATCTCTCATACGAAAACATGATTCAGGAAAGAAGGTAATACAAAACTGGTCCAAATGTGTGTATTTTTCTGCATTTTTTTTGGACATTTAGATCTAAATAGTCATTTATATATGCAGTTGTGAAATCAATTGTACACACCACTTAATGAAGGGCTGGCCTAGGTAACTTGTGATCACATCTTGTGTCTATTTGTGTTTTAGATCTTTGTGAGGTAACATAAGTATTGTTGACGTTGCTTTCTTCGTCACAAAATTATGAATCCACATATTTGTGGCAAGCTACTTTTTTTCTTGCTTCCATGTACTGTCAGGGCCAGCTAATTTTTTGTGAATTGCAAGTGTCCTAGGTTCCAACTGCTCATTTTTTTTACTTTCAGATTTAAAACATGCGTAATCCTTTACAATTCACCTCTTGCCCCGCATCATGGAGCAGCGGAAGCAAGCATGACCACCATCTGAATGAAGCACTACGCCAGTTTGAATGAAGCATATTGGCTATCCAAAGGAAGCGTGCATAATCATCTGGTGGGGTCTGAAGGAAACACTACCACCATCTGAATGAAGCACATCGACCATCGGAAGGAAGCATGCCAAAATTGACCGGTGGTGTCCGAAGCAAACACAACCATCATTTGAATGAAGCATAGCGACCATCAGAAGGAAGCAAATAGGAAACAAGTAGCATAATAAATGAAAATAGTTCTCACTGGTATCATTCTAAAAAGGGTGCTTCATCTACTGCAACAGCATGCATAGCATCTGTAATTAGGAAGCATCCAAGAAAGAAAAAATCATAGAAGAATTAGTGGAAACATTTGCCCCATTACCCATCTTGTAAAAATGCTCATTTCGAACTGAAATGTTTTGTCCATGGAGCAATTTTTGCATTTGCTGGTAGAAAATAGTTATGTACTCCATTTGTTTTGAAGCAACATCCCCACTTCTTTTGAACCATGTCTAATCATGATAGTGAAAATAATTTCATTGCCGAAGAAAGCATTGGTCTGTCAATGAAAGCAATACCATGCTACTGTAGCAATGTGGACTCATATAATTTTTTTTGCCTTTGGCAGCATTTTAATTACTCCCTCCGTTCCTTTCTATAATGCCTATTGTTTTTTCGCAATTGTTTCAGAATATAAGAGGAAAGCTGTGTTTTTTTGCAAATAACCCCTTCCACCGATTTGTTTCCGTCCAGAAAATCTGGAACGAATCTGTTTACGTTGAGAAAATCTGGTATGCAATCACGTAGAGAAAATCTGGACGTGAGATTAGGAAGGAGTAGATCACGCACGCGTCTGTTAAGGAAATAGCAAATACAGATCACGTGAGATTAGGAAGGAGTAGGCCGCGCGTATGGAGCAGATCACGTCTCTGATCTGTTTCTAGTTTCCTTTTTTTCTCTCAAATAGCGCTGGGGGGTTTTGTGTCAATAAATTTGCTTGCGCTAATTTCCGTGCCAAAAAACAATAGGCACTATAGAAAGGAACGGAGGGAGTACAAAAAAGTCGCTTACGAGAAAAGAGATTTACTTCCTAATAAAATCCCGATTTTGATTCCAAAAAGTAGAAAAAAGATACTCCTGCATCAAGATTTGCTTCCTAAAAAAATATTGAATTAGTTTGAAATCAGAGTAGTTAATTCCGGAACGCACATAATTAGCATTAGTTACATGAAGAAAATGCTGAAAATTTCCATATGCAAACAACACAGACCCACCATGTCCATCGGACGTTCCAGGTAGAACACATCCTACGTCTCTATGCTAGTCCGATGGAAAGCTAGGACCGGGAGCCGATCCCTAGCGTTGCCAAGGATTGGAGGATGGAGTTGGAGTGAATACAAGGAGCTAATTGCATTAATTGACTACCTTTGGTAGCGTTGATATACATTTGTTGGGACAAAATTGAAATCTAGAAATACATTCAAGGAGGGAGTACGCTCGTGCGTCGTTGTAAAATAAAAAAGAATGTCCGGTCGAAATCCAGCATGGCAAAGCGATGATGCGGGCGTCGTGTTCTACACTTCCTACGCCATACCGCGAGGCGATGGCGGCAGCGGCGGTGGTGTGCGGTGGCGGCACTGTTGCCGCGGCCGTGGCAGCGGGACACTGTTGCGTGTCGTCGCGAGACGAGACGGAGGTGGGCGCGGCGCCGAGGGGCAGCTTTTAACGCAGCAGGGGCCAGGGCCCAGGGGAAGAAAGCGACCTTTCTTCCGAGCCTTTGGCTCCGTCCTGCTCCTCCTCCCCGTCCGTCCTGTTCCCGTGCATGTGTGATTGCTGAGCATGGGGTCGTGCAAGGTGCGTGCCTCGGAATGTACATATGGCCTATCATTTCTGGAAAAGGCGACGGCCCCCCGTCCTCTCCTCTCATCATTACCATAGTGCACCGCTCCTTCCACGGATCTTGTCTCGCCTCCTTCACCGCTGGGACGGGAGCGGGAGGCCGTCTCCTGCTCGATCATTGTGCACCTAGGACGGGAGAATTTATTTAGTCGGCAGTCGTCAGTAGCACTAGGTGTCATGGCGGGGAATTTGCGGCACTCTCAATTTGGCCACCTCTCCCTTTGTTTACTCCTCTCTTTGTTTATACGGAGTACTCCGTATGGTGGTCCTATACTGTTCATTAGTCCAATTTCATCAGCTGCCTATGGGCGGCCAAGCCCAGGTATCTACATACATGACCAACTTTGTCTTGCTCCCTTCTCCCTCGATCCCTCCTGTTCAAGCTCCGCTGGCCGGTCACCGCCACTGTGCGCCCGCCACCTAGCCATGTGTCCCACAGTTTTCTTTTTGGCAAAAGTAAAAAAAGTAAAAAATAAGTAAACCTATACAAGTACATGGTCTATTTGACTACACAAATTCAAAGTTATTGCACATGGTTGATGCACCAGTGGTCGGAGTGCGTAGTATTTTTTTTATCGTTGTCCAGGTGGAAAAGCAGCGAGTCAGACGACGATATCCTCACACTATAGCGCAGCAGCAAATCGTAACCCCTGCTTAATTACATATTCTCGTGGGTGGATAGGTCGACAGCAGCAGGACAAGCTGCTGCTGTTTCTCAAGCTAGCCCTCGAGCAGCTGCTAAGACCATCTCCACCGGTAGCTCCAAAATAGGCGTTGGCAGAGGCGCCGGCATTTCCGTTTGCGGCACAGCATCCTCCATTTGGGGGAGCTGTTCCCACACCGGCACCCCCCGAATGGTGGTCCCGATAGTTTTCTTTACATAAATTAATAATATTTGGACTTTTCATTAGAGTTTCATTTTAATGTCATTCATGATCGAGGAATGAATAATATTTTCGGTCAAATTCGAGTAAAACATTATTCACTCCTCAATCCCGAATGGCATTTGAAACCTGCTTATCTCTAACCTACTACCTACAGATCACTTGGCTCTATGGAGGTGGACGATCGGCCGCTGCTCTCTCCGGTGGTCTCTCCCCTGCTCTCTCCGCTGCTCCTCCGCCGATAATCTCCTGCTCTCTCCGCCACGAACGTCAAGTACGCGGCTCTATCCGCGGCCACCGCCTCCTGACACAGCTGCTGCTCCAGCTCCTCCCGCCGCCGACGGTGATCCAACTCCTGCCTCTGTAGACGGAGCTGTATCTCCGCCAAACGACGCCTCGTAGATATCATCCTGACGCTGCGTCTCCTCCCGCTGCAACCACCGCAGCGCAAGCTCGTCCCACCCTTTCTACCGTCGCGCCTCCCACCGGCGCTCGCTCGCCGCCTCCCGCCGCCACCGCGCCTCCAGGATCTCCAGCCGCTCCGCCTCCTCGAGCGCCACCCGGTTCTCCTCCTCATGGCGTCGTCGCTCCGCCTCCTGCCGTTGCCGCTCCGCCTCCCATCGCGCCTCCCCGCGCTCCCTCCGCTCCCGCCGCTCCGCCTCCTGGCGCTGCCGCTCGCCCGCGTCGTAGGCATCTACGGTCGCCGCGAGCGTCGCTTCCTCCCACGCCTCGTACTCCGCGAGCTGTGGGTCCGCCTCCAACTCTTCTACGGCCGCCTCTAGCGCCGCCTCGTCCAACAAATCCCACATTGTGCTTTTTCTAGGGTTTTTGCAGCAATGGCGGGGGAGGAGGGATAATATAGACCGCCAGCGAGGCGGGAAACATCCCGCGCGGTGTGGTGGCGGGAAAGTTTCCCGTGCGGGAGAGTTTCCCGCCAGGTGTGGTGGCGATAAAATATCCCGCGCGGCACCCTGGCGTCACAGACAGGCGGCTCCCACGCCCAAAAAATTCAGCCTCGCGAGGCGCCGGCACGCCCGATTCGCGCCCTTGGCGAAGGGGTCGGCACGGGGTTGCCGACGATTCTATTTGGCTCCAAAATTGGTCGGCGCCGTTTGGGGCGCGCCGGTGCGAGCCCATTTTCGCCCCAACCCCCAAAAAGCTATCGGGGCCGCCACTGGAGATGCTCTAAGGGCATCTTCAGCGATCGATCTAAATCGGCGACCTAAACGATTCGTTTGTGTTTGTTTTAGTTGGCTCGGGATAAAATTTCAGCATTGGTTCGGCCGGACTGCGACAACGCGCCTATCGGCTGACCCATTTGACCCGGTGTTTGGGCATAGAAAAATTTAAAATTGCATACATACTTGGAGATAAATTTGCTTGAAGAAAATTGATAGAACTTAGTAAAAACATAGTAGAAGACTACATTGTATTCATCTCTCCGTCTCCTAGTCGTCTGCGTCGGTGTGGTAGTGGCAGCGGCACATGGTCTCATCGAAGATCTTGATGTGAAAATGACGTGGTCGTCGTACTTGAAGACAATAAAGCGCCTGACTTCAATGGTGTGCGAGCGGGCGAAGCGCCTCCACCCATTGTGGAGGAACATCTGCCCTTCGCCGTCGAGCATAACCTCCGCGCGCCACATGCCGGTCGCGTCACTGAACATACGGAAGACATGCTGGGGCTCTTGCCCATCGACGATAGAGGCGAACCTCTAGGGCAGGCGTAGGCTATCCCAGTTCATGCGCTGGTAGATGGTGACGCCGAACTCGAAACCGGAGAGCACGATAGCCATGGGGCTAGGCGACGACGGTGGCGATTGCGACGGGGACAGTGGTGGCTCACTCTGGCCTCTTGATAAGTTGCAAACGTATCTATAATTTTTGATGCTCCATGCTTGTTTTACACCAATTCCTCTATGTCTTATGTGCATTTTGCATCATTTTATGACATTTATTGGACTAACCTATTAACAAGTGCCATAGTGCCAGTTCCTGTTTATTATGTATGTTTATTGCAGAAAATGTCAAAAAATGAAAGTGCTCGGAAAATTCTGAAAAAATCACATAAATTCTAATATACCAGAAGACCCCGGGAGCCAGGAGGAGAGCCGGAGGGGGGCTACAGGCTACTCATACCAGGCCCAGGCGCGGCCAGCCCTGGCCCGCGCCTGGGGTGGTATGGTGGCCTCGTGCGCCCCCTGGCGTCGCCTCTTCGCCTATAAGACCCCTCTGACCTAAAAACTCCGCAACATATTACCCTCTCCACGAAAAGTTCCGTAGCAACCGTCATCGCCGAAACCATGTTTCGGGGGACAAAAGTCTCTGTTCCGGCACCCTGCCGGGACGGGGAAGTGCCCCCGGAGCCATCGCCATCGACTTCACCGCCTCCACTTCGACTCCATGATGGTTTGTGAGTAGTTCCCGCAGGGACTATGGGTTCTTGGCTGTAGCTAGATGGTACTCTCTCCCATGTGCTTCAATACAATGATCTCATGAGCTGCCTTACATGATTGAGATCCATATGATGTAATCGGTGTTGTGTTTGTTGGTATCCGATGGATTGATCATCACGTTCAGTATATCTTATTAGTTTGTGAAGTATTTGTTGTCGCAATATTGTTATGTTTAATGCTTGTCACTAATGCATATGTCTTTGTCCGGAACCCGAGGCCCCAAAGTGATCTCGAATTGGGATAATCGAAGGGGGTGGCTTTGATATGAGGGTCACATGTTTTCACCAAGTGTTAATGCTTTGCTCCGGTGCTCTATTAAAAGGAGTACCTTAATTACCAGTAGTTTCCCTTGAGGCCCCGCTGCAAACGGGCTGGTAGGACAAAAGATGTTATGCAAATTTCTCATTGCGAGCACGTATGACTATATATGGAAAACATGCCTACGATATTAATAGACTGGATATTTTGTCTTATTGCTAAATTCAATTCTGTCAATTGCCCAACTGTAATTCGTTCACCCAACACTTTTTATCTGGAGAGTTACCACTAGTGTAGATCGCTGGGAACCCCAGTCCTTTATTTCATTAGCATTGCTTTTCAATCAACTGTGCGTTGGGATATTTTCCAGTGTCATTGCCTCTGTGTTACTGCTACTGCTGTGTTACTATTGCTCTCATATTACTGCTGCATCACATTTCCCCTGTCAACACGCCATCAAAGTAGTACCAACTATTTTCTGGCGCCGCATCATATTACCACTGTTTTCACATCACCCTGTTGCTAGTGCTTTTCCAGGTGCATCTGAATTGACAACTCCGATGTCAAGGCTTATCAGTATTCTTTTGCTCCCCTTGTGTCGAATCAATAAATTTGGGTTTTACTTCTCTCGAAGACTGTTGCGATCGCCTATACTTGTGGGTCATCAAGACTATTTCCTGGCGCCGTTGCCGGGGAGCATAGCTCTACTTATAAGTTCACCTGGGGATTACACTCCACCTCTCTCGCTGTTTTTATTTCATTTTGTTTTGTTTAGTTTATTTTTGTCTTGTTTTATTTTTCCTATATATCTGAAAATCTATAAAAATTTCAAAAATCAAAAAACTAAAAACTGTTGTTATGGAAGGACCTGCTTTATACTCTATGGAATTTGTAGGATTATTTATGAAGTATAGAGAAGCATATAAGGGAAAAGTAGTGAGTGGCGTGTCGAAAGAGTTGGATACAATTGCTAAAATTTTGCTTAAACGCCATGATATAAATTGTTGCTCTAAACAGGATACTAAACATCTTAAATTCCAATGTAGCTTTCGTGAAGAAGTTTTAATTTCGAACTATCATTGGAATAACTATATTCATCTTGGATTCGAAGAAGTAGAACAATTTGTCTTATTTATGGGAGCCTCTGAAATAGAATCCTTCATGTCAAAAAATTATGAAACTTGTGTTGCTTGTCATGACCTTAAAGATTATGTCTCTTCTATCCTTGATTATTGCACATAAAATTTCAGCAATAATTGTTATATCATTGATTATAAAGAGAGACTCAATTATGCACAAGAATATATCCACAATTTGCAGGAACCCGTGGAAGAAGAAGTTGCTGAACCTGAAAGCTCATTAGATGAAAAAGAGGAGTAGAGTGATGAACAAAAGGAGGAAGAATGGATTAGCTACCCATGCCTACCTTCTAATGAGAGTAACTCTTTATCTCTTACATTATTTGATTGCCCTCCATGCTCACCAAAGGAGGACGAATGTTATGTTCATGAGGATTCTCTTGAAATATTTCCTGTGAGTAAAACTTGTGAGAATAATTATGCTACTGTTATTTATGATAATCCATGCTATTTTGATAAATCTTATGATAATCCTTTATTTGTGCCTAATTTTGAAACGCATGGAACTAAAGAATTTTCTTGGAGAGTGTTTATGATAAAGCTCTAGATGATGGTCCTATGTTACTTGATGCTATAAATTATAATGCTACTGAAAATAGGATTGCTACTAGTAGTCACATACCTCTTGAGATTGTTCAATCATCTTGTTATAAAATTGCTAAAAGTGGGTTTGATTGTTTTAATCCTACTATTTTTGAGCTTGATAAAAATTATGTGTTTGAAGATCATGAAAAACATGCTTTTGTGATAGTTATATTGTTGAGTTTATTCATGATGCTACTGAAAATTATTATGAGAGAGGAAAATATGGTTGTAGGAATTTACATGGCACTAAAACACCTCTCTACATGCTAATTTTTTTAAAGTTACTCTTGTTTACCTTCACATGCTTGTCACTTTGTTCTTTGTGAATTTATTTGTGTACAAGATTCCCATGCACAGGAAGTGGGTAAGACTTAAACGTGTTTCATATTTGCTTCTTGATGCTCTCTTTTGCTTCAATTCATATTACATATGTGAGCATCTTCTCAAATTACTGAGCTTATCTTGATGGTTATAAAGAAATAGCTTTTTAGGAGATAACCCATTATGTTTTTATTTCTGTTATTTTACTGTTTTGTTGAGTCTCGGAAGTCATTGCTACTGTAATGAATTCTCCTTATCATTTTTTATTTTCGTTTCTGTGCCAAGAGTAGCCTCTAATGGTAAGAAAGTAGTATTTGGGAAATTTGCAATTCTGTTTCTGTTTCAGGACTGTCGCGAAAACAATTCGCATAAATCACCAGAACGTCACCTTGAGCTGAAAATTTACGAGCATATTCCCCAGGTTATTATCTAACTTTCATTAGTTCAACATTTTTCGATCTGAGCGACGGAGAATTATCGAAAAAATCGATCTTTAGCTGTTGTTCTGTTTTGACAGATTTCTGCCATTAGTGCATTTGCCTCTTAATCTTTTTCTTTTTGAGTTCTTTTGAAAGAAGGAGCTTTCCGAAGAAGTTTATGCAGTAGCTAACGTTTTAATATAAGCTTACATATGTCATACCAAAACCAAGTGGATTTCTTATTTTGATTACACTAATATTGCTAATGAATTATGTTGAGTTTTGGGTGAAGGAAGTTTTCAAGTGTAGGGAGAAAAGAATGATGCCATAGGATGAAGAATGGACAAAAGCTCAAGTTTGGGGATGTCCCCTGGACACCCCAAGAAATATCCAAGAGGTTCAAGCGTCAAAGCTTGGGGATGCCCGGGGCACCCCCTCTTCATCAGTAAAAAGCACCAGGTCATTTTTCAGTGCGCTATATTTTTATTGCTTCATGCATTATGTGTTATTCTTGGAGTGTCTTTTTTTGTGTGTGTTTTGTTTTGTTTTGTTTGCTATTCAATAAAGTTAGATCCATCATATTTGTTTTGGAGAGAGACACGCTCCACTTTAATTGCATGAACGTTCTAGTTTTCACTCATATGTTCAACGAGCGTTCTATTTTTGCGAGGACTGCGTTTAAGCTCTAGTTTTTCATTCATATTATGTTCAGAGCTTGTTGGTTTTCTATATGCAAGTGAATTTATCTCTCTGATATCTACTGAATATTATCTACGAGAGTTGTTTCAAATAAGTTAATTGGTGTTGGATACGAGTAAGAAGTCTCACATTAATAGTGATGCAAATGAAAGATCTCCTTTGATGTTTCAATTGAGTTGACTTGATGATCATTTAGTTTTTGCTTTTAATATCACCATATGCTTTGATTAATAAGTTTTGTCACTAGGAATGATTATGGCCATTATCGCTCTCTTAGTCGGCCGTCCCCTTTCTTTTGCTAGCCTTCATTTGTACTGAGTATGATCTCTACTCGTGCATCCAACTCCCAAAAACCAATATGCCAATCGTGTCCACCATATCTACCTATATGTGGTATTTTATCGCCACTCCAAAGTAAATTTCTTGTGTGCTACCTTTAAAACCTTTCAAAAATTTATTCCTTGTTTTTGCAATATATAGCTCATGGGAAAGTAGCCTAAAAACTATTGTGGTAAGGAATATGTCACTTATGTATCTTAGTTCTTGTAAGTTGCTTGTTGAGCGGTAACCATGTTATCTGGGGACGCCATCAACCTATCACACCTTTGTTGAATATCATGTGAGTTGCTATGCATGTTCGTCTTGTCTTAAGTAAGGGTGATTTGCCATGAGTTGAAATGGTTTGAGTATGCATATTGTTAGAGAAGAACATTGGGCCGCCAACCAAAGCCATGTATCATGGTGGAAGTTCAGTTTGGACACTCAAATCCTCAAAATCTCTTATGAGAATATTATTATTGTTGAATGCTTAAAGCATTAAAAAGAGGAGTCCATTATCTGTTTTCTATGTTGTCTCGATATGGATGTCCTTAAGTTGAGATCTATCAAAATCGAGAAATCAAATGCGAGTTATCTCCTTGGACCTTTGTACAGGTGGCATAGAGGTACCCCTTTGTGACACTTGGTTGAAACATATGTAATCCGATGATAATCCATGGAAATCCGAGCTAATTAGGACAAGGTGTCGGCACTATTAGTATTCGATGCATGAGGCTTGCAACTTATAGGAAGTTTTATACATAACCCATATGAATTATCACTACCGTTGACACAATTGTTTCCATGCTTTCAAAATAAAAAGCTCTAGCACATGAGTAATCTCTGCTTCCCTCTGCGAAGAGCCTTTCTTTTACTTTTATGTTGAGTCTTCATCTTCTTAGTTCATGCACCATTAAGAGAGCATAGTTGTCATTCTTAGCTTTATGTGCATGGTCCCAAAATTATTATTGATTGAATCATGAATGTGTTATTATTTGTTCTTAAATTATTTGTATTTAGTCATCCTTTGAACTTTGAAGGTGCATGTCACTTCAAAACTTATTTGTTTGTTATCACTTACCTACTCGAGGATGAGCAGGAGTTAAGCTTGGGGATGTTTATACGTTGCAAACGTATCTATAATTTTTGATGCTCCATGCTTGTTTTACACCAATTCCTCTATGTTTTATTTGCATTTTGCATCATTTTATGATATTTATTGGACTAATCTATTAAAAAGTGCCACCGTGCCAGTTCCTGTTTATTATGTCTATTTATTGCAGAAAATGTCCAAAAATGGAAGTGCTCGGAAAATTCTGGAAAAATCACAGAAATTCTAATATACCAGAAGACCCCGGGAGCCAGAAGGAGAGCCGGAGGGGGGCTACAGGATGCCTATACCAGGCCCAGGCGCGGCCAGCCCTGGCCCATGCCTGGGGGTGGTATGGTGGCCTCGTGCGCCCCCTAGCGTCGCCTCTTCGCCTATAAGACCCCTCTGACCTAAAAACTCTGCAACATATCACCCTCCGTCCACGAAAAGTTCTGTAGCCGCCGTCATCGCCGAAACCATGTTTTGGGGGACAGAAGTGTCTGTTCCGCCCCCCTGCCGGGATGGGGAAGTGCCCCCCAGAGCCATCGCCATCGACTCCACCGCCTCCACTTCGACTCCATGATGGTTTGTGAGTAGTTCCCGCAGGGACTATCGGTTCTTGGCTGTAGCTAGATGGTACTCTTTCCCATGTGCTTCAATACAATGATCTCATGAGCTTCCTTACATGATTGAGATCCATATGATGTAATCGGTGTTGTGTTTGTTGGGATCCGATGGATTGATCATTACGTTCAGTATATCTTATAAGTTTGTGAAGTATTTGTTGCTGCAATAATGTTATGTTTAATGCTTGTCACTAGTGCACGAGTGGCATGATCTTAGATGTAGGCTCTATAATTTTTGCTTAGATTGTATCTACAAATTGTATGCACATGTCTTTGTCCGGAACCCAAGGCCCCAAAGTGATCTCGAATTGGGATAACCGGAGGGGATGACTTTGATATGAGGGTCACATGTTTTCACCAAGTGTTAATGCTTTGCTCCGGTGCTCTATTAAAAGGATTACCTTAATTAACAGTAGTTTCCCTTGAGGCCCCGCTGTAAACAGGCTGGTAGGACAAAAGATGTTATGCAAGTTTCTCATTGCGAGCACGTATGACTATATATGGAAAACATGCCTACGATATTAATAGACTGGATATTTTGTGTTAATGCTAAATTCGATTCTGTCAATTGCCCAGCTGTAATTCGTTCACCCAACACTTGTTATCTGGAGAGTTACCACTAGTGTAGATCGCCGGGAATCCCGGTCCTTTATATAATCAGCATTGCTTTTCAATCAACTGTGCACTGGGATATTTTCCAGTGTCATTGCCTCTGTGTTACTACTACTGCTGTGTTACTATTGCTCTCATATTACTGTTGCATCACATTTCCCTGTCAACACGCCATCAAAGTAGTACCAACTATTTTCTGGCGCCGCATCATATTACCACTGTTTTCACATCACCCTGTTGCTAGTGCTTTTCCAGGTGCAGCTGAATTGACAACTCCGCTGTCAAGGCTTATAAGTATTCTTTGGCTCCTCTTCTGTCGAATCAATAAATTTGGGTTTTAGTTCCCTCGAAGACTATTGCGATCCCGTATACTTGTGGGTCATCACCTCTCCCACCACTCCTTCCTCGGGTAGCTCGGCCTCGGCCACGCCCATGGCCCGGAGGCCGTTCTAGACGCCCTCCCCTCGAGCCTATGCCACCAACCATTGTTGCTGAAATGCCTATGGTGGTGCAGAATGGAAGAAGTGAGGTAGTGGAAGAAAATGGCCGCCGCTGGCCTGCTTAAACATGGCCAATGCATTGGATGCCGGCTCGTAGAACGAAACGAAACGACGACATTGATAAATGGCGGGCGGCGCGACCAGAGTAGGAGCGCAGGCGTCGGGCGGCGCTGCTAGAGCAGCAACGCCAGAGTCACCCTACTTCCATTGATTGTCGTTGGGCCATTTGGTCCACTCGCTAGTTGCCCCGCGCATAGGAGACAAATAGAAAGGCACGGATTTCAAAAAGCGCGCGAAAACTTGATTGAAATTTCATTGATTCAAACATAATTCACATAGTTTTAAGGTAAAACCTAAACTAAAATCACATGATGCCGTCTTCTTTATTGTCGGAGACGAGGTCGACGAAGGGCGGTGGTGCCCACAACTGTTGGGCCCAAGCTGCGCGTACTCCGGAGGAGGCGCGAAGTGCGGCGGTGTCGCTGGTGGCGCGTACGACGAAGGCGGTGGAACCTCCTAGCCATCCCACGCTGTATGTGGTGGCGCGTGCGATAGCACCGGCAGGGAGGCTACGTGCTCTGACACCATTTGCGAGAGCTGTACAATGTCCTCCAGCCCTGGCCATGACCATTTGGCCTTGTCGTCGGCAAATGACGCGACCACGGTGGCGGCCGTGGCCGCATCCTCGTCGTAGTTGTCCAGGAGGACCGCCTCCAGCTTCACAGTGGTTGGAGGCACGTCCTCCATCTCGTCGTCGTTGTCCTCCTTGTCCTCTTCGCCGTCCTCTTAGAAGACCTCGTCTTCGCTGTTAGGGACATCATCGCCGGGCATGAATTCCAGGCAGCCGCGGATAACCCAACGCGCCTCATGCTCCTAGGCGAGGAATGCGCGCCAGTAGTCCTCCCGTCGGTACACCACCTCGTGTTGCATCGCCGGTGGCAGGAGCTCGGAAGGCCATCGCCAAGATGGAAGAAGACCGGCTGGCCACAAGGTAACCAAGACCGAGATGCACTGTCAAGCTTTCTCAATGGGGTTCCAAGAGACGTCGAGGGAGTTGATGGCCAAGAAGGAAGAGGCCATCACTGAGAAGGAAGAGAGGAGGCACAAAGAGAAAGAGGCAACCGCAAAGAGCTTTGTTGATCTTCAAATGAGAGCTCTTGAGGTGGAAGAGGCCATTGCCAAGTCTAAGATCGTCAAGGCCAAGGCAAGGCTCATGGATAGCGATGCCACGTTCAAGGTGTTGGAGGCCGAAGCCAAGATCATGGCCTAGGAGAACCGGATCATGCTCACGGACTTGGCCACCATCACCGATCCCGTGCAAAGGGATTGGATCGAGAAGAGGCAGAAGATGATCCTTGCTCGCGAAGATTGAACGATATTCTCATAGATGGTTGCCATTTGGGTGAAAGTAGCCACCTTTTGGGTGAAGCTTGCTACTTTTTGGATACATTGTAAGATATTATCTAACTTTGCACATTCTAGAGACACTTGCCACTAGTTGGCGCAGTCTGGAGGGCAAATCCACGTATTATGATTGTCAAATTGCTATGTTTTTGTGTTGAAATTGAAATGGAGTTTGCCAACTGGCCTGGACAAAGCTAGCGTGGACCGAATGGATCGCGCGATTCATCGAGTCCGCGGGCCAACCCACTCGGATAGAAATAGATTGTTTGAGTCACCGGGTTTAGATCATCTCTAGTAGTGCCCGTATTTATCCGAACCGAAAACACGGAGTTTGGTCTCCCGAAATGTTCAGTTTAGATGTTTTTAGTCACCGCGCAGAATAGAAATCGAACTCGCGAACCGAAAAACGGAAAATCAAACATCGCGGGAAAATATGCTGCGATGATCTTGCGAAATGAAACCAAATCTTGCTCCGATCGAGCTACATTCGAAGATAATGTTCAAATACTAGCCAAAGTACTTCACTAACCCCACTACGCTCGTTAATTTGACTAATTAAACTACGAAATTAGCCCCGGGATTGTCACCGGGCTGTTCTTGCAGTGGATGAGGGTTTTTCCGCGTCGGCCACGCCTATGCGATGACGGGCGCGGCCACCTCGAACAGCGCCGCCTCCGCCGAGCTCCCGCAGGTGAGAGGCAGCCCGTCTACGTCGTCGTCGTCGTCGTTGCCGTCGCCGCACGACGGAATCACCGGCAGCGGCGGGCTGCACGAGCCGGCGGGGGGCGCCTCGGCTTCCCATTCGCGCGCCTCCTCGCGCGCCGGCCGGCGCTCGAACCTACGCGACCACTTGCATGCCGCCTGCTTCCAATCTTCGTCGGAGCGTGCCGGCCTCGCGCGGTCCGTCTCTGACCGCACACCCGGTGGACGCGGTGGCGACTTCCCGTCGCCGATTCGCCCTCCTCCCGTATCGACCCGTCTTGCGCGCGCCATTGCAGAGGGAGGGGTGGTGGCGGCATCAGCGGAGCGGCGCGGAATTGCTCACCGGAGGTGGAGCGGAGATGCGGCAGAGCTGCTGCAACGGCGGCGGGGGAGTAGGGTTTTGGAACCCAACTCGCCACGCGCCCTGTATAAATACGGGGCGGCTGTCGATTTTCTCAGGCCCCCAAACTCTATTTTTGGACCGGGCCCCCCCGAACTCTATTTTCTGATCGGGCCGCGTGTTCGGGCTCTGTTCTGGACCGATTTCAGCCTGAACCCGTAAAACTCGCCGGGATTTATTTGGTTCCGGCCCCTTTTTCAGTATCTGATAGAGTTGCTCTTAGTTCAGTCGATATCTGTTAGAGTTGCTCTTAGTTCAGTCGAGATGCCCTAACCCCTACTCAATTATATATTCTCGTGGGTGGACAGGTCGACAGCAGCAGGACAAGCTGGTGCTGCTTCTCAAGCTTGCCACTCGAGCAGCTGCTAATCGGCTGCAGCATAGGGAAATCTAATAATCGCGGGCCCGCGGCTGCAGAGCGCATACGGATTTCCGGACCCGCAGCTTTTCAGCCATGTAATTGTCACCTAGTGCTGGCAAGGACCTGGACTGGACACAAGTGTGCTTTGACCGCCCAATCGCACGACCCGCGCATGACCCCTATCATCATCATCATCCACCCAACAGACTCCCCTATGTCTGTTTCTCGGCGCTGCACCGTGCACTTGATCAGGTCTCCAGCTTGTCCATGCCATCGCGGAACTGACACACACCTTTTGCGTCTAAATCCAAATTTAAACGTTGCGAAAAAATTTGAAAAAAATCATGCATGTTCATATCACATATTAAGATAACCCCTAAAAATTTCAGATCAAAATTAGAAACATACATCGAGAAACAAAAAAGAGAAATCTGTCATGAATAGTTCCCGAATTCAAATCTGAATTTCTCTATAGACTATTCACATCTGAGTTTCTCTTTTTTGTTTCTCGATGTATATTTTGAATTTTAATCTAAATTTTTTAGGGGTTATCTTAATATGTGCTGTGAACATGCATAATTTTTTTCAGATTTTTTCGCAATGTTTAAATTTGAATTTAGACCGCATGTCACACGGTGTGTGACATGCAAAAGGTGCATATCACCTGATCTGTGTCCTGCCATCGCTACGATACACCCATAGCATATCTTTCCACTATCGATAGGTAGATAGTAGCATCCCTTGTTCCTGTTGTCTTTTTTCCGATAAAAAATATATTACTATTTGTGAAGATAATAATTATATTTAGCTTCTGCAACAACATAATACTTTAATTATAGATGCACACTAGAAGCTTAAAAAGAAAAGTCTCGCTGCAACAATCTGCTTCTTATCGCAGTAGTACATACATCACCAAGATAATATTTGTAGTCCAAATTCTCTAAAAATAGCGCATCCAAAAAAAAATAGTGCACAAGTATCATCGCCGCCCGATCATATATCATAGGTTTTGTAGAAAGTTCACGCTCTCAAACCAATGCATGCCACACACAACCAATAAGGGCAAACCTTGGATTTTTACCCTAAAAGATTAGAATTTAAACTTCTTCTATGCTGTTGCCCTCACTTGTATACCGTTGCTACGACTCCCAAATCACCAAGCAAATTCCTAATCGTTGCAAAGCCTCGAACCACCATTAGTGTTTAGCAGATCTCGGCTTGCATGATATTTTGACCTCCGACTTCTCACCATAAAACGTACAAGACATGTTTCAAGATAGAAGAGCTTCGAAACAATCGGTGAAATGAAGTGGGATGCACGCGATCAAATCGTATCTTATCCAGCAATCTTCATGCATAATGCGCCCAGCAAAGTTTGCCTGGGGAGGCTTTCAAAACTACACTGTATGGACGCGTCAAACAATTTTATTTTGGACCACGTCAATAATGTGCTGATTCAGCTTACGCGCACATCGGTTCATCTGCATGTAGCTCCTCCTGTGGTCCGTCGATTCAGCCAGCTAGCGTGGCCAGTTTGCTGGTCGCTGAGGCGGCAGTTATTCGTCCTCCGAGTCGACACGCCAGCCACTTAACCAGCGTCGATGTCCTGTACCTTCTCCTGTCGTCCAGTCCACGCATGTGTGGGATTAAGTTTGTCGCAACACGCACACAAGTGGCGATTTACACAAAAATAACCCAAAAGTGGAAGAAAAGCAGGATCGATCCTCCCGCTAAACTATTTCACCAATCTACCCTTTGTGTGGCGCCTCCCACGGGCGCCACACATGCCCATGTGGCTCCCCTCCCGCCGGCGCCACACACCCAGTCGACGTGGCCCCCTCGCCGCCGAGCCGGGTGCGCCCGTCCGACGTGGCAGCATGTGTGGCGCCCCTCCCAACGGCGCCACACATGCCAACTTATATCATGTTTTCGGTCGAAAACATCCAGGGGCTCCGAACGTCCGGGACTTAGCCGTTTTGCGAGGCTCGATGTGTGGCGCCGACGCCACGGGCGCCACACTAGCATGTGTGGCGCCGATGCCACGGCGCCACACATCCACTTAAGTGTGGCGCCCGCGCCGCGCCCGGCCCGACCCGGCCGGTTTCTTCTCTTCTCTCGTTCCTCCCAGAAACCGCCGCGCCGCCCGAGTCCCCTTCGCCCCCACGAAATCGACCAAGCAATCGTCAGATCCGGCCGGCCAAGTCCTTCCTCCTCCATTCCTCAAGGTATTCCCCTTCGAATCCCTCACATTCATCCACTAATTTCATAGATCTTGCTAGATTTGCACATGAACCCTAGACATGGAAACTAGATTTGAAATGGCTATGTATGTGTTGAATGTGTATGTGTAGGAACCCTAGATATGTAGGAACCCTAGATATGTAGGAACCCTAGATGTGTTGAATGAAATTTTACATGTATGTGTTGAAATCCTTATGTATGTATGTGGTGAAAGGCAAAATTGGAGCTTAGCAAATGCATTCTATTGTCTTACATATGTCTATTATGTGCCTAGGAATGGTATGTCTTACGAAATTCATATGTGTGATGTATTTGGATATGAACTCTCATGTATGTGTGATGTATATGTGATTCGAAAGTTAGATATATTCTCATGTATTCTTGATGGAATAACTCATATTTGTTAGGAATGTATGTGTGATGGCTTATTTGGATATATTCTCATGTATGTGTTGCTCATATTTGGTATGAATGGCTCATAATATGTTGTATGTGTTGCTCATACATGTAGGATGGTGTGGCTTCCGGATGAAGAGTACGACAGGGAGCACCGGGCTGTTCATATGACGGAGAGGGAACGGATCTTCACCCTTTGAAGATTCGTTACCATGGCACACCGGATATACCTTATGACGAGAGGTACACGGAGTTCATCCGGCCTACCGGTCTTATGCCGTTCATATCCCTTGTAAGCCGTGGGGGCCACACATGAACCCTCGGCACTCACCGCCCTTGTCGACCGGTGGAGGCCGGAGACTCACACCTTCCACTTGAGGGCCGGCGAGATGGCCCCTACTCTCCAGGATGTTTCCATGATCCTTGGACTACCTATTCGGGGCGAGCCACCGTGTATGAACACAGCTTCGATGGGTGGCGCGGACGGATGGAGGACCTTATTGGCGGGGCTCCTCCGCCGCCGGAAAATCCAAAGGAGAGAGTTCCCGCCGGCGCGTCTTTCACTTGGATCAGAACTAACTTTGCGGAATGCCCCATAGAGGCCGACGAGGACACTCGGAGGACGTACGCCCGCGTGTACTTATGGTACATGATTTCCAGGACTCTCTTTCCCGACGGTGGGGGTAAGCTGGCCCATTGGTGTTGGCTGAAGGCGCTTACGGTGTTGGACGCCCTGGTGGAGTTGGGGAACAGCGGCACTTGCCTACCTCTACCGGCAGGTGATGATTTGTTCTATGTACTATTTTCCTATAGTAGTGCGCTACACAAAGTAGTAACCAAATATCTTATGTACGCAGCTGGACGAAGCTTGTCGCAGGACTCGGGAGCAAGACGGGTAGCGGCGGTATTGGTGGATGCATGCTCCTACTTTCCGTATGGAGCCGGGACCGCCTATCGGTTGGGCGTCCCGGGGTACTCAACGAGACGCCATGGCCTCATTTCCCTCACTTTCCTCGATCGGGAGCCCACTTGGGCATACCTTTGGGACAATGTCTCGGAGATGACGAGCGATCCAATGATCATGTACGAGCAGTACAACCGCGGAGTTGGACACTCTTACCGCCGAGCAGGTAACCGATCACTGCGGAGTTGCAATCCTAGTTTTGATTGATTCTACCGGCATCTACTAAATAATTGTATGCTCGGGTGGAATGGGAGCCATATGGTAGCTACTACCGTATTGGCGCGGCGATGACCGACCTAAACCCCAAGTGCACGGAGGAGGCGCAGTTCGGCGTATGCGCTGCCCACTCATATGCATGTGGCTTGTTGAACACCACCAGCCGCAAAGAGTGATGAGACAGTTTGGGCTGTATCGGAGTGCCCACCAATGTGGCAAGACACGGACAAGGCGCTTCACGGGTAAACTTCGGAATCATGCGATGGAAGATTCTTGATAGAAGAGGTACAAACTAACTTGTTGATTCTTGCGAGGCTTGATAGGCAGCGGCAGAGGAAGATCACAAATTGGCCGATCCATCATAGCGGCCACATCACGGCGTTCCAACATCGCTTGGAAGCGGCACGGAATGCCGGCCCCGAGCGGATTGTGCCTCACGACTTCACCGCTTTCAACAACTACCTCGAGTGGTTCCATCGGAACACGCGTATCGAGTTAGTGAAGCGCGCGTATCGTGAAGAGATCTTGGACGACCCCATCCAGTTCGATGAGGTTGGGCAAAGCCGAGCACGACACTTTTGCTCGCGAGAGGGAGATCGACTTCTATTGCTTCCGAGCTGAACTTCGTGGTAATGGATTCTCTCACTAACTAGTACATCATCTAGATTGCCATGTGCTCGCTTAAATTGTGTATGCTATGTTTGTCACAGCGGGAGGAGATCCGTAAAACAGTCGAGGAGTGCGAGGTTGTGTGGGAGCGAGCCACACGGATGAAAAGCTCGTCGGACCGTTGCGGAATTTCGTTAAGGTATGATCACCAACTTTGAATGTACGCAATTATGTTCCGGTGGCTTTGTAACCGTGAGTTCCATGACGCAGAACACCGCACGAAAGATGCGGCGGTTAGCGAACTTGCTAGGTTGCCGCGAAGGCGAAATCCCTACATCCTCCTCTTCCGAAGAACATGTATGGACTATTTTGTTGCTGTGAAACATGTTCTTACTAATTTCAACTTTTGTAATCTCATGTGTTCATGTTTGTGCAGATTCCTCCCGAGGACGACCTAACTCGAGTCAAGGCGTACTTCGAAGCGTACCTCCAAGCAACGGTCAGCTTACCAGTTGAAGCCAAGGGGCAAGGCTCCAAACCGGTACACTCCGGAAGATTATGTCAACCGAGGAAAGAAGGTTGTCACCGAGGAGGATGACGGGCCGCCGCGGAGATCGGCTATGTCGAGGATGAGGAACGACGAGCCGTTCTCTTCGGAGGAGGAGGAGGAGGAGGAGGAGGAGGAGGAGGAGCGAGAGAGCAGCAGCAGCGAGGAGCAAGCAGCAGGAGCAGCCAAGGCAGCGGACGAAGAGGATGGCCGTCCGGAAGCGGCCCGTGAGGACGACACGTCGAGGACGACACTAGGATGTGCTCCGTGTTGTTGTGAACTATATCTTCATAAGTATCGATTTGTGAACCCTATGTCATTTCGAACCATGGTCCGTAATGCTACTTGTTGTTTGAATCTACGTGCTACAATGTGACCTATGAAGTGTTATATGTGTATGTCACGAAATTTCTACTTGTTGTGTCCAATATTGTACTCGTGAATCGTTGGAGTTTGGTAGGATTTTTCATGTTTTCAACACAAGTCCATGTGTGGCGCCCTTCCCGCTGGCGCCACAAGTGCTAGTGTGGCGCCCGTGGCATCGGCGCCACACATGCCAACTTATATGAACCATTGGGTCCAAAACATACTGTGGGACAAATCCTCTGGGACTTAGCCGTTTCGCGAGGCTCTATGTGTGGCGCCCGTGGCATCGGCGCCACACAGGCTAGTGTGGCGCCCGTGTCATCGGCGCCACACATCGAGCCTCGCAAAACGGCTAAGTCCCAGAGGAATTGTCTCACAGTATGTTTTGGGGGATTACAAGTGCATGTGTGGCGCCGTTGGGAGGGGCGCCACACATGCTGCCACGTCGGATGGGCGCACCAGCTCAGCGTCGATGGCGCCACGTCGGCTGGGTCAGTGGCGCCGGCAGGAGGGGAGCCACATGGGCATGTGTGGCGCCCGTGGGAGGGGCGCCACACAAAAGGGTTAGATTGGTGAAATAGTTTCGCCGGAGGGTCAGTCTGTGCTTTTCTTCCACTTTTGGGTTATTTTTGTGTAAATCGCCCACACAAGTCGCCACGATCCAGCCCGTTTCCACCATTTTTCTCGGTTGCTGGATGGAAAAGTCAAGGGCGTATATCCATCAGCGGATGCAGCAGGAAGGTAGAGAGCAAAAGTATCAGTAGATCAGAGATGGATGTTTCTATCCTGGGGTGGATTTTCACAGCAACAGAGGTGGGATGGGGGCCAGGTTCGTTCGTAACAAACGAAATGCCCCCATCAGTGTACGTCAACCGGCGACATGTACTCTGTGTCCTGTGGGTGCAGATGCAAGGAACGCCTCACGGCCAGATCAAGCTAACCTTTCATTCAATTCAATTCAATTGGGAGGGACAGATCAGTCAACCGAAACCAGCAAAAGTTATTAACGAGAACATGCATCCTACTCCAGTAGTAACATGGACCTTTCACCATGGCCGGGCTCTCCGGCCAGTGAGCTCTGATGCAGTCTCACATGCAAGGCCCCGTAGTTTATCTGCGTCTACATTGACTAAGAAGGAATGGTCCCCTCTCATATTACTGTTTTATTGCAAACGAAGTTAGTGGTAGTAGATCAAGATGATGCAGCCATAGGTGTGGTTGTAGCCTTGCCGGTTAACATTTATTTACAATGTGTATACCTGCTGGCATTGATGCCCTACAGGAGTACCTCTCCAACAGTGCAAGCGACAGGCCAGCACATGTGCCCAGCTTGTCCAAAATGTGTGAACAGAATACAAGTATACAACATCATCCTAGTAGATTTAAATATCTCATCTTGTGCAGACAGTGAGAACCAACGGAAATCCAATTTTGTCGATGCAGTTCCAAGCGAAAACTGCAACTAGGTCCTAAAATCTGGACGCTTGTGGTGTCTAGGTTACCTATCAGTACCAGACTACCTGTTACTCATCAAAAGTGTCTCCCACTCTCCAGATGTCGTTTGTGCGGATCTTCAGACATTGGTAATGAGTAATTAAAAAAGGATCTCTGAGATTTAGAGGTGCCCAATTTTACTAATATTCACAATACGAGGTGCCCAGTATGGCAGTATATGTGCTTGCACAAATGCTGGTCAGGTCTTGTTATCAATCAATGGGTTTCTTAGTTCCAACAGTACTAATTGGCTGGTGAAGCGGTGATCAATCATAAGGTAAGTGAGAACCATCATTGTTTAACCATGGACTGATGATCACCATTTAGTCTGCAAGGGAGTTCTGACCCTGAAGCTTTTACTAAGAGAGGCACAATGTGATCCTGTGATCATTTAATTTAGCTCATGCAACTAAGGAGTTATTTTCTTGGATAAAGCTACCATTTCATTTAGGCATGTTTATCTTGAATCCTCTATATTCTATTCCCCCCGTCCCACAATATAAGACGTTTGGCAAATCAAAACAGCCTTTTGTTGATTTCCACAGTACAAATGCCAATTTTGTTGGATCTTGAGCCCAAACAGTATGGAGTTTGAACGAATGCTTCCATTCATCTTTGGAGTTTTCTGAACTTTTCAACTTTAAACAAAGTGGAATAGTGAGGCGAAATCAAAAGAACACAAAGTAGCTCCAAATATTATACCTTAGCCGAGAACACTGTAGCCAACGTGCAGAGCCAAGAAACTAGCCAGTAATTTGAACTCCAGTGGCCTGTCAAATTAAAACATTATACTGAAGGTCTAGATTGCGTTCATTTAGAGCTAAAAACATATGTTTTGGAAGATCAGTTGCTGATGTAGTGGAGACTATATTTTTCACTCCCAATCGGAATGAAGTTCTTCCTCTCAGGACATCACTCCCTTGACCCTTACTCAAGAATCAAGTAAAGTCCAGGTGTTATAAAGTTCATGTAATCTTATGTTGAATCATATGAATTCTCAATTACTCACAATCGTCCCCTACCACTGAAGGTGAGCAAACAAATTAATGACAACTCTACCAAATTTTATTATTTGTAAGTAATTGGAGTTTGTATGAAAATAATCCAACAGACTTATTTGAATTCTTAAGGAAATAAACCCATGCAGTGGAAAATTCATCAGATATGCTTCACCTGGCTTGAGCATATCCATCAATTTTGCCGGAAACCTCAAAGCTACAACGATGGAAGCCAATGATTGAAGTACCGACAGCAGGGAAGAAGATGAGCCCACAAAGAGATTACACTCATTGGCCTTTGCTTTGCCACTTGCTGAGGCCTCCGACCCAACAGCCCAGATGATCACATGAAAGAAAAGAGTTATAGATCGTCGAATCTCTACACTTCATTCACTAGCAGTTAACAGATCGCTGGACCGAGATATATCCTTCACTCTCTGACTGTCAAGCAATGCTATGGGGTTAAAGTGGTTCCAAAAAAATGCTATTGGCTCAACTAAGTATATAGTTGTCTACTTGCTAACTTCTTGTTGTTTAGACATATCGCTTTTGCTTACAGTATCTTACATCTATTTTTCATGTAATTTGTACTTTGACTTGTAGATTTGATGGAGTAACAAATTGCATAATATTTTTACAACCAATTTAAGTAGTACTTCCAAAACCATCTCAATCTGAAACTGGTCTAGACTGGCAAAAATGCATACATTACCACATGGATTTGAATTGTACCAAACTAGTAACTGGAAGCAGTTGTTGAGCTCTTCGTGTACCCTCCATTTCTATCAATTCACCTATGTTTCCATCATTCCATGTACTTTTGTTTAAAACCTAATTACTTAGAAAATAAAGAGCCTTTGGAGTGGCATTTTAGAGAAAAACACCAAGTTTAGGCACCAAGTACATTTCTCTTTGACTAATAAGCTACTATAGGGAGGAGGTATCATATGGTGCGAAAGCACAACATAACACAAATGAAACAGTTAGCAGTGAAATAAAAGTAGGATGTTAACCATGCAGAAGATTCACCATCTAGTTCATTTAACCTTTGCATTGAGTTTGCTATAAGAACTAGAAGTAAGCAACATTGTGATGCAGAGGTAAGTAGTGGCCCGTGAGATTACTAGATGGACCTTCCAAGAAAAGGAACTATGACCCTTGAAAGCCAAAGTGTCATTTTTTTTTTACCAATTTTACTGAAGGTTAACCGACTTCTGAAACTGCCAGGAATCAACAGCAGACAATTTACCTAGACTGAAACAACCATCTGTTTGTGATGTACAAGAACTTTGACAAACTCATTCTGATAACCTTTGGGGACAACCTGCATAGCATAATAGGCTCAAATAAACCATCTATTCTAAAAGAAGACCTCCAAATGACACTATTTATCATATTAAGAGCTAGGCCCAGTTAATTTCCCAATAACGCATAGCATGCGTGTGGAACATACAAAAATATTTTTGTTAGGCTGTTAGCTATAAGTAGACATTTACTCAATCTGTTCCATATCAGTTGTAGTTGATTTAGTATAACTTTGTACAAAATCAGCGACAATTAATATGGAACAGATGGAGTAACAATTAGTTAAACTTAGAGGATGATGAGATGGGTTAGTGACAGTGTTGCTTCACTACTAGACAAATTTGTACGAGCATTCTACTGCAAAATAAAAAAAAAACATACCAAGATGATAGCAAGCTTGTTTACAAACTTGCGATTAAAGCAAGTCCCGAAATGTCATGATTACAAGTAGGGCTATATTATATAACATGTGTAAGTACAAAAGTATTTCCATATAATATAGGGGAAAAAAAATAGTACCCATGGGGGTATGAATAACATATACATCTCAACTATCTGTGCTCTAAAAGTTAGCACGCTAAGTTTGTGATGGACGCAGGCATTGTTTGCGTCCACTTGCAATTCGTGAGAAAGGGAACCTATCACACCCCATGTTTTCCTATTGTCTGTGCATGCCCAAGCTCGCAGTGTATAACCACTGCGGCTATGGTAAGAGATAAGAGCACCATATTGCCAGCAATAAAGACTGGACAACACCAAATGCTCACATGACTCATGCAGCAAGCGTGCACGCTTCATATATTGTAAGTTTAACACGCACACGGTCTCGTCCTCTCAATCCGTTGTCCATAAAAAAAAATGCATTCATGGTGCTTGAGTGTTTCTAACAATGTTCTGAATGGAATTTGCACATTGCATGCTTATGATTTGATGAAAACAAGGTCCTTTGAATGGCAACAAAGAGTGTACCAGGAAAATAGTGTAGTTTTCACCAAGTTCCGTCGATTGAAATGCCATTCAAATTAGGGTACATAACTTATGACGAAATATATGCTTCAGTAACATACTGACAACAAGAAGAAAATGAGTAGGCCAGTTTATATTAGCATGAGAAAATGTATACTACCTCCGACCCAAGGAATAAGGCGCACGCGTGTTCCAAGACGAACTTTGACCGTAAAAATTGAGCAACAAAATCTTGATTATATTATATGTAGTTAGTACCGTTGGATTCGTATTGAAAAGCACTTTCTAATGATGCTAATTCCATACAAAAAATATTTATATATTTGAAGCAATTCTTGGTCAAACAAAAAGCACGTAAAACGAGGGCGCCTTATTCCTTGAATCGGAGGGAGTATTTCAATTGAACTAACTATGTTGAGTCAAGTCATACCCAGATATACTTTTTCTTCAGGATTGTGGGTTATGGGAGGTGGGAATGCAGAATGATCATGAAACGATTGGTGGGTTTAGTCAGATCTATTATCTGGATTGGGGGAAAGGGATAATAAGTGGGATAGGATTGAGACACATGAGACTCATATAAAAAATTTCAATACCAATGCAGTGTGTCTTGGTTATGAAGGAGATGAATAAGAGAAGCGAAATTACATAATCCCTGTTTAGGTCCAAACCCACAAAAAGTAATATAAAGAAAATTTTACTCACTAGAATTGCATTTCTTACGCTACATCCCATCAAATACAAAACAAGGGGATGTGTTTAAAATCTCATATCTCATATCCCATTTCTCAACCCACTACCTTATATCCCATCACAAAAAAATCCCTTTCCCATCTTGCCTAACCCGCGATACGATCATCCAAACAGCACCTCAAGGTTAAACACTTGCCAATTTGTTGCATGGTGATCGCATAATTATGAACAAAGACATGCTAATGCTGGCAGTATAAGAATGTGAGTTCGTGATGATACAGGAATATGCATACCTCTTGGACATTGCAGTTGCAGAGCATCCATTTCTGAGCTCACTAGCTTCAGTGAACTAAGAATCAATGAAGTACATATAACACATTCACTCAGAGAGTTCAATTTCTTCGCCTTCCTCACTTTCATCATCCAACTCAATACCTGTTGAACAAATGCACTTGCAGAGCATCCATTTCTGAGCTCACTAGCTTCAGTGAAGTAAGAATCAATGAAGTATACGTATAACACATTCACTCAGAGAGTTCAATTTCTTCGCCTTCCTCACTTTCATCATCCAACCCAATACAAGAGTTGCGGCTTTCTCTTGTCCTTCTTGGTGGCAATGCAGCCCTCATCATGGTGGCATACTCCTCCCTGATAGCAACAAGTGGATGCGCATGCTTCTCAAGCAGCTGACTTCCGCCACCATAAGCTTCCCTGAGCACAACTGTCTGTGTACCAAGTACCCTTGAGAGGTAGAAAATGCCCGGGTGGCGCTCAAAAACCTTGGTAAACTTCTGTGGCATGCCAAGCAGCTTCCTCATGTTGCTCACATTGTGGCGCTCCGTCCTCTTTGCCAGTGTGAGGTGCAGCAGCTCATGGAACACTCCGACGTTGCGCTTCTCTGACACATCAGTGCGGCGGTCAAGGCCCGAGGCGTCGGCGTACGGATTAGTGTACGGCAGTGCCTGCCACTCCCTCAGCCAGTCCATACACTTGCTCCTGAGGCCAAAACCTCTCGTGAAGCTCACCCGAAATGGGAGGCAAGTGGTGTCGCCACCGGCCGCACCCTTCTCGAGCTCGGAGACGGCCAGGCGGTCGTCCCAGGAGAGGAGGCGGAGCCAGACGCGCTCGTCGCCCTCGGGCTGCGCAAGGGCGAAGTGGTCAGGATGGCGGCGGAGGACTGAGGCGCGGTAGTCGCGAGGCAGGCCGAGGTCCCAGCGGAGAAGGTCGACCGTGTGGAGCGGGAGGGAGCGCGGCAGGGTGAGCATAAGGAGGCGGCGGAGGCGGGCGAGCAGGTCGGGTTCCGAGGCGTTCAGGCAGTCCAGCTCCCGTTGCCGGAGGTCGAGCGCGGCGTCCGTGAGGGACACGCCGCGGCCGCCGCGGCGAGAGAGCGCGAACAAGGTGCGGTACCTGCGGAGGAACGCGAGCGCGGCCTCCGCGGAGCCGAAGAGCCTGTGCACGGACTTGTCGGCGAGGAGCTCGGGGCAGGAGATGCGGTGGCCGGGCCGCGTGGACACGAGGTCGAGCAGGTGGTGGGCGGAGCGGAGGTGGCGCTCGCGCGACACGGCCCCGTCGAGCGCCCGGTCTTTGACCAACTTAAGTTTAACGTTCACCAGCGTCGCTCGCTGCTCCGCCGCAAACAGCGGCGCCTCCCACCACCCCCTCCTCCTTCCCGTCGCCGCCCGCAGCAAGTGTCGCGCCATATGGAACCAACCTGGTGTGGCGGGGGTGCACACAGGGCTAGAACTGCACAGGGAGGTAACTCGCGCGTGAATACCTGCTACTACCCAGGTACCCGTCTCTGCGCCATGGCTGTAGCTCCTCTGAAGCTCCTCAAATGGCGCCGCCGCAGTTGCTGAACTGAAATGGAGGACAGTGAAGAAGTAGAGCACGAACAGGCAAGTTAGTTGGGTTGGGCTTGGGTTACAAATGACGGGCCGAAGCCCGCAAGGCGAGCCTGGCTGGTTAGCGAAGAGTCCGAGGGGATAAAGAGAGTGGCCGTTTTCTAAGACGCCGAGACGCAAGGGAGTAGGCGAGGAGCAGAGGGGATTCGGTTGTGATGGCCTCCTCCTCCTCCTCGTCCTTGTCATCGACGCCGGCGCGCGGCGGCAACCCGCTGGAGGAGTTGACCGGGCGCGTGAGGGCGCTGGAGGCGGGGTTCCGCGCGTGGATGGCGAAGCAGCCCATCCACGTCGAGGCAGCGGTGACCACGGCGGTGGGCGTGGTTCAGGGCGGGGCGCTCGGGGGACTCATGGGCTCACTCACCGCCGATGGGGGATCGCCGTTTCCCATGCCGCCGCCTCCGCCCAACGCCAACCCGCAGGCCGTGGCATCTTTCAAGCAGGCGCAGGTTGCCAACCCTACCACATCCTCTGCTCTTTTTTTTTGTTGTTGTTGCACTTGACGAGTTAGGAGTATAAACTAGTGTGTGTGTGTGTGTGTGAACGATTGGAACATCCTATATCAAAATTGCAATCAGCGTCATGTTTATCTAACTAGCGGAAGACGGCCCTTTGTTATTACTGATAAAAACATGTTGGGGAAGAACATTGAGTCATGCCCCCATGTCCTTGGCTCCACTACAACACTTGGCCTAGCTCCTCCCAGGGTTATGCTGCTCTACCGCAGAACGGCCATTGTGGTTGCTTTTATGTTAGCTTATTGAGAGTTACTTTTCTCCGCTTTCTGTGAGGTGTAAGATTTATACAGGGTGTATGTGTTCGTAAAATGAAGCAATCTATCTTCCTTAGTTTTCTGACTTCATCTATTATTTTACTGCAAACTGGAGTTGATTTATACGACGAATTTGTATGGAGCTTGAGTCTATTGCTAACTCGTGACATTATAGAGGCTGGATATACTCTTAGAGTACACTTGCAGTTCTGCTTGAACAAATCGTTGTAAGCACAATGATGCTTTTGGGAAAGAATTAGGGCTCCTTTGATTCATAGGATAGGAGAAGCACAGGAATAGGAAAAACATAGGATTGGGATGCCATGCCTACTTGAACCCTATGGAAAGATGAAGTGTGTTTGATTGTACCAAAGGAATTTTTCATGAGGTATGACCTAATGTTTTTTTCCAATAGGATTTTTACACTACAAGATTCCTATAGGATATGTTCCTATGAATTAACCAACCTGTGCATAAACTTTTCCAATAGGACCAAATCCTACACAATTCCTATACAAATCCTGTGAATCAAAGGAGCCCTTAGATACAGGTGAGGAGAGCAACATAGTCAGGCGATGACGCAAGAGTGGCCTCCCAATACATGCCTCCGTTTCTCTTGTAGGTCTTTTTCACCGTTAGGTTAAAGAGCTCTGTGCGGTGGAAACTAATGTTGCAATACGAGTGTGAGCCATGTCACACATTTCCATTAGTTATAGTCATGTGACAAATGGAGACAAGTTTAGGGAGACCCAACACAGAAGAACAATTTAAGGGGCTAATTGAGAAAGTAGCTGTAGATTAAGTAGTTCCGTAGTTATATTATAGGAACATCCATGCCATGTGTGTTCTGCCACCAGCCCAAATTATAAAAGTGCAAGCTCGTTCATTTTTAATGTTCGCCTGTGGCCTGTTACTTTTGACTCCAAATCTTATGTCAACAGCTAGAATTTTCAGTTTGATATCATGTCAAATGTTGACCCTATCAATATCTCGTGAATCTAAGTTCTGAAATTCTTAGACATCATGGTAATGAAGCTTCTTGCCTCTCAGGCTTTAGCTGGTGGACCGTTGGTGCAAGCGCGGAATTTCGCAGTTATGACTGGTGCAAACGCAGGCATATCATGTGTTATGAGAAGGATACGCGGAGCAGAGGACATCCAGGGCAGGTGAGGCTTTGGTATTTCATTTTAGTTGGCTCTACATTTCAAGGACTGGTGTCTGATATATGCATTTTAGTATTAGCAATGCGTAGATGCAAAAAAATATTCCTTCCGAGTGCTGTATGGATGATAAATATGCTGTATTCTAATATTCCTTCCAGTGCTGTAGATGGTCCTTATTGCAAAGCTATGGTAATTCATTAATTCTCATTAATAAATAGATACTTGCTACTGTATGGATGATAAATGTGCTGTTTGTGTTTTTATAGCATGGCAGCTGCTTTTGGTTCTGGTGTTCTGTTCTCTCTAGTGAGTGGAATGGGGACTCCTAATCCAGTCGCAAGTGCCATTACATCTGGTGTCGCTTTTGCGGTATTTCAAGGTGGCTTTTTCATGGTAATGATCTAGACATGTTTGTTGGTATTACAGTTTGGAGTATTTTTTGTTCATTCCATCTTTTGACTAAATTTTCATAATTGATGAAGAGTCAAGTTGCTGATGCATTGCCTGCTTATTATTGAGAGAATGAATAATCTTTTACCTTGCATGTTGAGATGGCAGTTGCTTCTGTGCATTTGACGAATCATAACCAACTTTAAACTAGCTACAGCTTGTGCTTGACAGGAGCATTATTAAGCGGCTTTTACCTTCTAAATTCATAATGAATCTTATTTTATTGGTTTTGCATGGTAATGTTTGGCACATCCAAAGTATTCTTATGACATGGTACTTCCGCACTTCAGTTGTCTTATTTCCTTTGTTGTTACAAACTTCACTGTGAAATATCTCTAGAGCGTGGCCACATGTGGAAACCACTTGGAGGCTGGAGCCTTACAGGACTTCGGTCTCCAGAAAACAAGAGAAGAATATTGGGCATGAAAGAGAAAATTTGTTGTTTCATGGTAGCTCGATGATTTTTTTTTCTAAATTTAGATGTATTGTGCTAAATTAGTGAGTGTAAATAACTAAATACACATTTGATCCTTCAAACCAGTATGGTCAAATCAAAAGGAATTGCTTCTTTCTCCCTAATCTTCCTTGCTTTGATGAAATTACTATTTGGCTGTCTTGTCATCAATCCACAACGACCTGGTATGATGGTCGTTCTGGTATTATTATTGTGCAATAATTTTGCCCATCGATCTATATATATGTAGATTGGGCAGAAGTTCTCAAAGCCACGGGGTGTGAGTGAAGATACCTATTATTCCAGTACAAGGAGCATGTTACAAGAACTAGGCCTCGAGAAATATGAGAAGAATTTCAAGAAGGGTCTTCTTACTGATCATACCTTGCCCCTCCTTACTGACAGGTATGTTTATGTAGGTTCAATCATATTATAAACCCTTTTAGCCATGCATGTATGATATATTCATGATACTCTACTTAATGTTGTTGCTTTAGTGCTCTGAGAGATGTGAAGATCCCTCCTGGTCCCAGACTTCTCATACTTGATCAAATTAAAAGGTTGGAAATCATTCTATACGAATTTTATGGTTCTAGATTTGTTTCCGTCACTTGAATTTATTTATTTGATCTATTTCGTACATATTTTCTAGGGATCCTGGGTTGGCGAAAGCACAGTGAAAACTTGCGTCTGTTTGCTGGTGGTTATTTTTTTGGTTGATAGATAGGATTATCGGAAGCTGTGTCCGTCTCGATTTCTAGTTATTATTATCAGACTGTAGTCAGTTTTGCATTTTTGTATTGATTTTCTAGTAATAATTAGTTGTGTGCTTCAGTTGAGTTTCAACTCAGTTACTCTGCTCTATGATTCAATGAGTAGTAAGTGTTTTTGTTTGTAACAGCTGTAGAACTTCTGCAGTAAGTGTCAAATTTCCTCAAATGGCTCACAGGCTCCAGTTAGCTTTGTGTTTTCAATAAATAAATCAATCAAACATTGTGCAAATCTACATATACATGTGGATTTGAATACGATTATTTTGAAACTCAAGCACAGTTTTTATTTCTCTCAAAAGTTTAGGGTAACTAACTAGGCCCCGTGAGCTAGAAGTCTCCATCTTAAGCGGACTGGTCTTATGTTTTTTTTAGAAGTCACGGAACTTTCTTCCAAAAGCCAGCTGCAGATACTAACTTGACAGCCGGTGTTCTGAAAAACAAGCTTGCAAGACATTGCACCAATAACCAAAAGAAAACTTTATGAGTTTATTCTGACCCTTCCCAAAGTAATACTTTACATATCATTGACACTGTCAACAATCTGTAAGTATGACATATATAAACTTAAAAAAAAGTTGATCTTTAGTCCAAAATATCGTCTATGTGAAGAGGCATGGGGAGAAGTCGTGGCAGTAACCTCCGGTAGCCATGTGGGTAGCCCACTATTTTGCATAAAATACTAACTAAATTATATTGCCAATGTATTACGTCATCTTTCTTTGAGAGTCATTTGTAATAGCTCAAGGTAACAATACATATAACTTCAAGTCTAGGATAAAGCATATCCTATAACTTGCAAACTAGGATATATAATGAGATAAAATGGTAATTGTTGGAGAGATAGTGAAGATGATCTCATACATAAGTATTTAATTGACAAAAAAAAACAATATATGTTACCTTGTGGACTTCCTACAACGGAAACCACGTCATGTGAAAAGATAATAATTGTAACTAAAGATAAAATACATAGAAGCCATGAATTGGGAAAGCTGTTTTCATTACGGAATCAGTATGTTGTCCCACCTTACAAACACTATGCGTAGGTACAATATTGTGACTTTGCAAGCACTCACATAGATACAAACTTGCGAATTCGCAAACACTCACTTAGATATACGACATTGTGAAAGGACATCTTAGTCCCTAGGTGGGTTTTGGTGTGAATGACACATGATCAAGGGACTAACCATGCTATAAAGTGGTATGAACATGTGGTAGTCTATATTGTTGGAAATATATATGTGCGGATGGAGGCCCCCTATTCAAAAAAGGAGAAAAAAAAGATGGCATCTTTAATTTTCTATATATTTATCTTATGCTTTAGGTCATACGAAAATCACACCATTAAGAGGGGTTTCAAGGTGATATTGACAATGGTCTCATATACCCACAAACATGCTTTCCACATTCCAAGTTCGAGAAACTCCAAGAAAACAAGAAAGCACGCAGATATATAACCTTGACTTTACTTTTTTTTTGTGCATTCGGTGATTGAGCCTGGAGGTTTTTTTTTTTTTTTGAACCATGAGAGGCCCCGAAGGGTCAGGAAGCTTTCATTAGTCAACGCGGACGGTACATTTTACAGGCAGGCCCCTTAAGAAAAAGAAAAAGAAAAGTAGGTCTCGAATATTACAACCAGGACCCTGAAGAAATCTGCAAAAACGCGATCGAGTCTTCAGTCGCCGCCGCCGGTCTGGGACCTCCACCATCAGGCACCATCGTCGCCGCCGGGGACGTTGCCACTTGGGGCGTCGATAGCGTTGGTTCCTGAGGCGGGGCCGGGGAAGATCCTCACTCAGAGGATAGATAGCCGACGAAGAGGTCGGCTTGGAGTGGCTCAAAACGCCGAAGATAGCGCCGGCGAGCCATGGCCGGCGCTGGTGAACTCCGAGAACAGCAGCTCCCAACGTGCGAAGCGCACGCTCGTCTTCTCCCTGCCGAACTCCAAATCGATGACCTTTGGATCCCTCTTCTCCCCCTTGTCTATCACCACGACCACAAAAGGGGATTGAAGGGATCCTCAGATCCTTGCGATTTGGCATCCAGCTCCCGAGCTTTATTGAAAGGGATGAACGGAGGACTCCACTCCTCGCCGTCTCCGACCATCGGAGCGCAGCAACGAAGGAGAGCCGCTCCCTAATCCAGCCAGAGAAGCTCGCCGTCTCCAGCCGAAACCACCCCATCGGCATGACGCCAGACTGGCACCCAGGCCAACAACTACTACTAGACCTACTGTAATATACATAGCGGCCTCCTCTCCCTCTCCAACTCCGGCCGGCGAGGCCGCCGGAGAGGGGGGAGAGGAGACGTGACCCTCTCAGCTACTCTCAAGGAGGAGGTACTGTTCACCGCTGAGAGCGGTGCGGGGGGGGGGGGAATAGCCTGGAGGTTCCGAGTCGGCCCTCTAGGGCACCAAGATTTTGGATTGCATTCCGGAATTTTTTTTGAAGTGAAACAATACATGTTCTCGACTCATGTGAAATGAGTCATCGATTCTGGGTTGCCCTGAGACCTTCCCCGAGGGAAGAATGCAACCAAGCTGGCCAATAGGGGAGATTTTTGGGATCTATAAATGGCCCATCATTATTCCCCAACAGTTTTCCGTTTGAGCTAAATCGAACAAATAGGTGTTGAGATCTTCCAATACCTCCACCGAAACTCAAATCATTTGAGGGAAAAAATAGAGGAGATCCAGATCTATAATCCTACATTCTCCCTTGAATTCATAAGTTACTTGTTACTCTTGAATTTTTCGGCAACCCCATGTGCTCTAGGGCTGCTTGAAAGTACCCAATGTGTGGATCGGAGCTTCCAAAAAGTTTGCGAGAGTTTGAAGGTCACAAGTGGTTGACTCCTACTTCGCCGAGGAAGCTCGGGAAAAAGAATGTCAGCGGTGTTTTCTTCTTTCTTGCATGGTTTCTCACCTTAAGAGCATCTCTAGCAGATCCCTAAACCGAAAATCCCAAATAGGCGTATCCAGGCTACCCCAAACGCGTTTTGTAGGCTGAAAAAGGTCGCGCAGGCCAGACGCGCCAAACGCGGCCCGCATAATAGCATATTCTTAAATCTGGACCGATCCATGTATATACCATCGGTAAGGTAGTACCCCATTGTGTACTCCCTCCCGTTGGCAGTGTAGTTGCAAGCCGGGCATCACCTTGAGCTAGCCGGGTAAAAAGATGGGATCTATGCAACACATTTATATCATTGAGAGAACCCGGCAAACCAAAAATACTGTGCCAAATCCAAAGATCATGTGATACAACTGCCTCAAGAACGACTGTTAGTTCTTTTCTCCTGCCACAGTACAAGCCTTGCCAAGATTTTAGACAATTTTTCCATGTCCAATGCATATAATCAATGTTGCCTAGCATACCTGGCCAACCTCGTTAGTCTTTCTCCGCCATTAATCTAATAGTATCTTCTTCATTGGGAGCTCGAAAATACGTCGGCCCGTACAAACGCTTTATAACCTTGCAAAAATGACGGACAGATTCCATCGTCGTATCTTCCCCTATGCGAAGATACTCATCGCTATAATCTGCCGGAATGTTGTAGGTGAAGATGGGCATGACCGAACGCGACGATCTTTGTTCAACAAGATCGTCGCTATGTGCGAGGACAATACTCACTACTTCAAGTGCAAGAGGAATGCGGCCGGGCTTATGGGATTTAGTGCGCACCAATTCCGCTATCATGCGCATCTTTGCTTACGGCATTCCGGCAGACTATGCCAATGGGTATCTTCGCATAGGCGAAGATACGACGATGGAATATGTCCGTCGGTTTTGCAAGGTTATGATGCATGTGTATGGGCCACGTATCTTTAAGCTCCCAATGACGAAGATACCGTTAGATTAATGGCGGAGAACGAACAACGAGGTTGGCCGGGTATGCTAGGCACCATATTATATGCATTGGATATGAAAAAATTGTCCGAAAGCTTGGCAAGGCTTGTACTGTGACTGGAGCAAAGAATCAGCAATCGTTCTTGATGCAGTTGCATCACAGGATCTTTGGATTTGGCACAATTTTTTTTGGGGTTTGCCCGGTTTTCTCAATGATATCAGTGTATTGCATAGATCTCATCTTCTTGCCCGGCTAGCTAAACGTGATGCCCCGGCTTGCAACTACACCGTCAATGGGAGGGAGTACACAATGGGCTACTACCTTGCCGACAGTATGTACCCGGATTGGACCACATTTGTGAAACCATTAGGGAGCTAGGGAACAGAGCTGAAGCTGAGTTTGCAAAAGCATAAGAGGAAGCTCGAAAAAACATTGAGCGGACTTTCGGTGTTTTGCAAGCTAGATTTGCAATAGTCCGAGGACCAGCCTGATTTTAGGATATGGATACACTCAACGATATCATGACCACTTGTGTGATTCTACACAATATGATCATCGAGGATGAGAGGGGTTTGAACTTATCATTTTTCTTTGATAATGTTGGCACTCAGGTCACACCTTTAGAAATCCGGATATTATGCAAGCTTTTCTTGAAACTTACTAGCTGATTGGGAGTGACAAGTCAGCAAAACAACTTCAGGAAGATCTCGTTAGCAACCATTGGCAGAGTCACGACAACTAGGATTTATTTGTATTTCCAACCATTTGTTTTTTGTTCAATTGTTGTTGTATCATTTGATTCATATTCTCTCAAAATATTTGTTCTAGTTCGTATTTTTTGTATTCTATGACAATAAACATTTGTTATAATAACTGGATTATTGTTGTATTTTTTGAAATATTTATTGTGTCAATTGATTGATTGTGATATTTTGCAAAACCCTTTGTTGTGGTTTTCTTGCGGGCTGAAAAACGTAACACCGTATTCCCAAATATGCTGTTATGCGGGCCATATTTGGCACATCTCGACTACGCGTTTTTCAGCCTGCAAAACGCGTTTGGGTAACCTGGATACGTCTATTTTGAGGTTTGCGATTTGTGGCGAAAGCAGCAAACCGCAAACCTCGAATGGAGCTATCCATGGCACCCAACGCTGAATTGGGGGTCGAAGAACATGCACGTAGTTCAGAAACGACATATAGAACTACATATTTAAAAAAAAGACGTGCAAGACGGAATTGCATTTCATTTCAATATTTCATGCTTACATTGCGCGCTAGATTCGACTACATTACGGCAAAAGGAGATCGAGTTAGCTAAATTCGAGCTGAAATTCGCCGCCACGACAACCTAGAACAGCAAAATCGGCTCCGGAATACTCACCGGAGCCCTGTGTCGTGGCGGTGGCGCGTCGAAGCGTCCTCGTCACTCTGTGTCGCTACCGAGGTCGACGAAGACGCGTCCCTGCTCCTCGGCGACGCGCTGCCATTCGGTGGCCTTGTTCGCGTCGCGCTCGCTCGAACGTGAGACGAGGCCGACCACGGTGTCGAGGTCGCGCTCCTCGACGAAGTCGCCGGGGGTGAACCCTGCGTGCCCGAGCTGCGGGAGGCGGCGCTCCAGCTCGATGTCGTCGAGGAAGTCGCCGGGGGCGAACTGCAGGAGGCGCGGCGGCTCCGGCTCGGCGTCGACCTGAAAGGACGAGATGTCGCCTAGAGGGGGGTGAATAGGCGTTTAATAACTCTTACAGATTTGGCTTGTAAGAATGCGGAATTAAACTAACGTTTAGTTTACAAGCACAACCCCTAAATATGCTAGGCTCAACTAAGTGCAACAAGAACAACTAGAGCTAAGCAAGATAGACACAATATATATATGAACAATAGGTGATAGCAAGATATAATAAGTACTTCAAACTCGATGGCTATCACAAAGGAAAGTAAGCTCGGGTATAGAAATAACCGAGGTACGCGGAGACGAATATGTATTCCCGTGTTCCCTTCTTTTGCAAGAAGGTACGTCACGTTTGGAGAGGTGGGGATCCCACGAAGGATTTCCCAACGCCACGAAGGCTCACCTTCTTCTCCGAGCCAAACCCACAAATGATAATGACCCTTTCCTTATGGTTAGCTTTTCCTCCACTCCGGAGATGACAAGCTCCACAACCACTTCACAAGCTCCACGAAGGAGAAGCCCGTGCCTCTTAACAATCTTCCACGAAAAGGTCACCGGGACAGCAACCAAGCCAACTAGGAGGTCACCCTCCAAGAGTAACAAGCTCACGGTCTCTCACTCGAACTAATCGTGGTGGACAGCTCAACACTATGCAATGATGCAAAGCAAGAACACCAAAGGTGTCAAATCCTTCACACTCAAATCCCACCAAAGCAACAAATGCTAGAATGAGATTAGAGAGGAAGAACAATGGAGGAAATCAACAAATGACTCCAAGATCTAGATCCCAAGAGTTTCCCTCACTTAGAGAAGAAATGGATTAGAGGAGGTTGTAGATCTTGATCTCCTCTTTCAAATGCCCCAAGAATATGCAAGAATCATAGGAGGGAAGGAAGAGGAAGAAAGCTCAAGAAGGTCAACAATGGTGGTCAAAAACGTGCTTAAGAACCCTAAGAACAATGGGGAAGAAGCCCCTTTTATAGCCCCTTAAAAATATGACCGTTTGGCCAAAAACGAGCCAACCCGGCACTGGACCCGGCCCTTCCGAGCTGGCTGCCAACCTACCCGGTAGCAGCACTCGGCATGCCGGGCCAGGTACCGGGCTGCCCGGAAGCAGCACTCAGCCTGCCGAGCCACACACCGAAAACGCGATAACTTTTGCATCCGGACTCCGATTTCGATGATCTTGGGCTCGTTGGAATCACGACAACGAGCTCTAAAACATTATGCATAGAAACATCATAGTCCAACCATTGAGTAATAAAAATAATATAAAAGTTTTGGCCTATCTATAAAACATCAAACCGGTAAAACCTCCAACATGAAAATGCAATAGAAGATGCATATGAATTCCGTTTTCGATGAACTTGAGCTTGTTGTAAAGCTAGAAACAAGCTCAAGAACCTCACATAGATAAACACCAAGAAGAAACAAGATTTCTGAAATGCAAATCATGCAAAGGGTTGAGCTCCCTAAGATGATGTGATCAAGTTACCCAACCGAAAGCCCGTCTTGATAGTGCGGCTATCTATCCTATAACCCGGTCTCCCAACAACCACCTTGAGACCGGTAAAAGGAAAACATAGCAAGGCCATACCTTTGCCTTGCGCATCCCGCTTGATCTTGATGATAACTCTTCAAGCTCCACTCAAGCCGGAATGCCTTACTTGATCATTGTTGCTTCGTGAAGACTCACAAATGCTCCCCCATACACCATGATGGGATAGTGATAACCCACAAGAGGAAGGTACGGTCGCACAGCAGCAAGTTTTCCCTCGATGAGGAAACCAAGGTTTATCGAACCAAGAGGAGTCAAGGAACACGTGAAGGTTGTTGGTGGCGGAGTGTAGTGCGGCGCAACACCGGGGATTCCGGCGCCAACGTGGAACCTGCACAACACAATCAAAGTACTTTGCCCCAACGTAATAGTGAGGTTGTCAATCTCACCGGCTTGCTGTAAACAAAGGATTAAATGTATAGTGTGGAAGATGATGTTTCTTTGCGAGGAACAGGAAAGAACAAGTATTGCAGTAGATTGTATTTCAGATGTAAAGAATGGACCGGGGTCCACAGTTCACTAGTGGTGTCTCTCCCATAAGATAAATAGCATGTTGGGTGAACAAATTACGCTTGGGCAATTGACAAATAGAGAGGGCATAACAATGCACATACATATCACGATGACTACTATGAGATTTAATCAGTGGCATTACGACAAAGTACATAGACCGCTATCCAACGATGCATCTATGCCTAAAAAGTCCACCTTCAGAGTTATCATCCGAACCCCTTTCCAAGTATTAAGTTGCAAACAATGCGACAATTGCATTAAGTATGGTGCGTAATGTAATCAACACAAATATCCTTAGACAAAGCATTGATGTTTTATCCCTAGTGGCAACAACGACATCCACAACCTTAGAACTTTCTCGTCACTCGTCCTGCATTCAATGGAGGCATGAACCCACTATCGAGCATAAATACTCCCTCTTGGAGTTACAAGTATCAACTTGGCCGTAGCCTCTACTAGCAACGGAGAGCATGCAAGAACATAAACAACATATATGATAGATTGATAATCAACTTGACATAGTATTCCATATTCATCGGATCCCAACAAACACAACATGTAGCATTACAAATAGATGATCTTGATCATGATAGGCAGCTCACAAGATCTAACATGATAGCACAATGAGGAGAAGACAACCATCTAGCTACTCGCTATGGACCCATAGTCCAGGGGTGAACTACTCACACATCAATCCGGAGGCGATCATGGTGATGAAGAGTCCTCCGGAGATGATTCCCCTCTCCGGCAGGGTGCCGGAGGCGATCTCCCGAATCCCCCGAGATGGGATTGGCGGCGGCGGCGTCTCCGGAAGGTTTTCCGTATCGTGGCTCTCGGCATCGGGGTTTTCGCGACGAAGGCTTTAAGTAGGCGGAAGGGCAGGGTTGGAGGCGGCGCGAGGGGCCCACACCATAGGGCGGCGCGGGCCCCTCCTGGCCGCGCCGCCCTATGGGTAGGCGGCGCCTCGTGGCCCCACTTCGTATCCCCTTCGGTCTTCCGGAAGCTTCGTGGAAAAATAAGACCCCGGGCGTTGATTTCGTCCAATTCCGAGAATATTTCCTTTGTAGGATTTCTGAAACCAAAAACAGCTAGAAACAAAGAATCGGCTCTTCGGCATCTCGTCAATAGGTTAGTGCCGGAAAATGCATAATAATGACATAAAGTGTGTATAAAACATGTGAGTATCATCATAAAAGTAGCATGGAACATAAGAAATTATAGATACGTTTGAGACGTATCAAGCATCCCCAAGCTTAGTTCCTACTCGCCCTCGAGTAGGTAAACGATAACAAGGATAATTTCTAAGTGACATGCTATCATAATCTTGATCAATACTATTGTAAAGCATATGAGATGAATGCAAGCGATTCGAAGCAATGGTAAAGACAATGAGTAAACAAATGAATCATATAGCAAAGACTTTTCATGAATAGTACTTTCAAGACAAGCATCAATAAGACTTGCATAAGAGTTAACTCATAAAGCAATAAATTCTTAGTAGAAAGCTTTGAAGCAACACAAAGGAAGATATAAGTTTCAGCAGCTTGCTTTCAACTTCAACATGTTTATCTCATGGATAATTGTCAACACAAAGTAATATAACAAGTGCAATAGGTAAACATGTAAGAATCAATGCACACGACTTGACACAAGTGTTTGCTTCTAAGATAGAAAGAAGTAGGTAAACCGACTCAACAATAAAGTAAAAGAATAGGCCCTTCGCAGAGGGAAGCATGGATTACTATTTTTGTGCTAGAGCTTTTCATTTTGAAAACATAGAAACAATTTTGTCAACGGTAGTAATAAATCATATGTGTTATGTATAAGATATCCTATAAGTTGCAAGCCTCATGCATAGATATACCAATAGTGCTCGCACCTTGTCCTAATTAGCTTGGATTAACATGGATTATCATTGCATAACATATGTTTCAACCAAGTGTCACAAAGGGGTACCTCTATGCCGCCTCGTACAAAGGTCTAAGGAGAAAGATCGCATTTGGATTTCTCGCTTTTGATTATTCTCAACTTAGACATCCATACCGGACAACATAGACAACGTATAATGGACTCCTCTTTAATGCATAAGCATTCAACAATGATAATATTCTCATAAGAGATTGAGGATTAATTGTCCAAACTGAAACTTCCACCATGAATCATGGCTTTAGTTAGCGGCCCAATGTTCTTCTCTAACAATATGCATACTCAAACCATTTGATCATGAAAATCGCTCCTTACTTCAGTACAAGACGAACATGCATAGCAACTCACATGATATTCAACAAAGGTGTAAAAGTTGATGGCGTCCCCGTAAACATGGTTACCGCTCAACAAGCAACTTATTAAGAAATAAGATACATAAGCTACATATTCTTCACCACAATAGTTTTTAAGGCTATTTGTCCCATGAGCTATATATTGCAAAGGCAAAGAATAGAATTTTAAAGGTAGCACTCAAGTAATTTACTTTGGAATGGCG
>NC_061509.1:124899116-124995095 GCF_022539505.1 Lolium rigidum | reverse complement strand
CACATATGACAAGTGTTCCGGATTTCACTATTAGTAACTTTGTAATATGATGAACAATTTCACTCATAATTTTATCCATCATATCATGACGACTTTTCCGAGACCATGTCTGTACATGCTAGGCTCGTAAAGTTTAACCTTAGTATTCGCATGTGCAAATCTGGCTTGCACCCGTTGTAAGCACACGTAGAATCTATAACACCCGATCATCACGTCATGCTTCGAAACAACGAGTCTTAGCAACGGTGTATACTAAGAACAATCACTTCATGGATATGCGAATATCGTTAGTGCCCCAATAGTTGGAGGATTGGGACGCCTTGCGTCTTCAACCTTCGTACATTCCCATAAAACTTATGAGTTTATGTAGTCTCACCAAATTATATTCTATCATCTTGCAATAAGGTCTTAGATATCACATATATCTCATACCTTGATTATTTCTGAAAACTAAATTTTCAGCTCCTTACTTTTCAAACAGATTTGAACTTCAAGTTTCACGGAGACAAGATGACTTTAGGTACTAATTGAAACCATAGCTCTTTGAATCAACAATGTGAGGTTTGCTAAAAGTTTGCATTAGGACTTAATCATTTCTTGATTCTTTAACAATACGGTACCAGTCCGTAAAGTTTCTTGTCAGACTTAACAGTATTTCTATCTCAATTACAAAACTAGCGCAAGGTAGAAAACGGATGCCAATACTACAAAATTAATTCAAAAATACTACTCAGACTATGTTCATGATAATTAGTTCATGTTTTTAATCTTATTACTAATGAACTCCCACTTAATACAACATCCCTCATAGTTGTTAAGTGGTACACGATCCAAATCCACTACACCAAAACCGATCATCACGTGAGATGATGTAGCTTCAATGGTGAACATCAACATGTTGATCATATCATCCATATGACTCGTGTTCAACCTTTCGGTTTCCGTTGTCCCGAGGCCATGTCTCGTACATGCTAGGCTCGTCAAGCAAACCCAAGTATTCCGCGTGTGCAACATGGCTTACACCCGTTGTATGTGAACGTTGAGTCTATCACATCCGATCATCACGAGATGCTTCGAAACGACGAACTATATCAACGGTGCATACGAGGGGAGAACACTTTATTATCTTGATATTAATGTGAGGGATCATCTTATAATGCTACCGTCGCGTTCTAAGCAAAATAAGATGCATAAAGGATTAACATCACATGCAATTCATATGTGATATGATATGGCCCTTTAGTCCTTGCCTTCGATCTTCATCTCCAAAGCACGGACATGATCTCCATCATCAACGGGCATGATCTCCATCATCATCGGCGTAGCGTCAAGGTCCATGGCGCCGTCTTCATGGTTGTTCACCTCATGTAGCAACTATTACAACTACTTTGAAATACTACTCAACATGAAAATTAAAGACAACCATAAGGCTCCTGCCAGTTGCCACAATACAATAATGATCATCTCATACATATTCATCATCACATCATGGCCATATCACATCACCAAACCCTGCAAAAACAAGTTAGACGTCTCTAATTTGGTTTGCATATTTTACGTGGTTTAGGGTTTTCGAGTAAGATCTAATCTATCTACGAACATGAGCCACAACGGTGATACTAGTGTTGTCAATAGAAGAGTAAATTGAATCTTCACTATAGTAGGAGAGACAGACACCCGCAAAGCCTCTTATGCAATACAAGTTGCATGTCGAACGAGGAGCAAGTCTCATGAACGCGATCATGTAAAGTTAGCCCGAGCCGCTTCATCCCACTATGCCACAAAGATGCAAAGTACTCAAACTAAAGACAACAAGAGCATCAACGCCCACAAAACCATTGTGTTCTACTCGTGCAACCCTCTATGCATAGACACGGCTCTGATACCACTGTAGGGATTCGTAGCATAGAAAACAAAAAAATTCCTACCGCGAGAACGCAATCCAAGCCATGATGCAATCTAGAAGATGGGAGCAACGAGGGGATGAACGAGACTAACCCTTGAAGATTTCCAAAGCCTACAAGAGGAGGCTCTCGTTGCTGCGGTAGACGATCATTTGCCGCTTTCAAAAGCGCGTAGAAGATCTTGACGGTGCCACAATCGGGCAGCACCTCCGTACTCGGTCACACGTTCGGTGTTGATGACGACGTCCTTCTCACCGTTCCAGCGGGCAGCGGAAGTAGTAGATCCTCCTCGGAATCCTGGTAGCACGACGGCGTGGTGGCGGTGGTGGTGGAGATCTCCGACAGAGCTTCGCCTAAGCTATGTGGGAGAGAGAGGTAGGAGGGAACCGCTAGGGTTTGGGAGAGGGGGTGCCGGCTAGGGCAGCCTTAAGGGGGTGCGGCCATGGTGGTGTTGATGTGGCCGGCCAGCCCCTCTCCTCCCCTCTATATATAGGTGGAAGCCCCAAGGGTTAGGTCAAAAGTCTCCGAATAAGACCCCAACATAAACCTTTCCATATGACCAAACCTAGGGGGAGTGGGACTCCCCCCTTTCCTTGGTGGGGTGGCCGGCCACCATGGTGGGGAGTCCACTTGGGACTCCACCTCCCTTAGGCTGGCCGGCCAAGGTGGGTGGAGTCCCTCTGGGACTCCACCTTCCATGCCGATTTCTTCCGGACTCTTCTAGAACCTTCCTGGAAAAATACCGGATCATTTTCAAACCTAGAAAATGACTTCCTATATATGAATCTTATTCTCCGGACCATTCCGGAACTCCTCGTGATGTCCTGGATCCCATCCGAGACTCCGAACAAAACTTCGAACTCCATTCCATATTCCATATCTACTTAAACGACATCAAACCTTAGGTGTGTCACCCTACGGTTCGCGAACTATGTAGACATGGTTGAGACTTCTCTCCGACCAATAACCAATAGCGGGATCTGGAGATCCATAATGGCTCCCACATATTCAACGATGACTTAGTGATCGAATGAACCATTCACATACGATACCAATTCCCTTTGTCACGCGATATTTTACTTGTCCGAGGTTTGATCATCGGTATCACTCTATACCTTTGTTCAACCTCGTCTCTCGACAAGTACTCTTTACTCGTATCGTGGTATGTGGTCTCTTATGAACTTATTCATATGCTTGCAAGACATTAGACGACATTCCACCGAGAGGGCCCCGAGTATATCTATCCGTCATCGGGATGGACAAATCCCACTGTTGATCCATATGCCTCAACTCATACTTTCCGGATACTTAATCTCACCTTTATAACCACCCATTTACGCAGTGGCGTTTGATGTAATCAAAGTACCTTTCCGGTATAAGTGATTTACATGATCTCATGGTCGAAAGGACTAGGTAACTATGTATCGAAAGCTTATAGCAAATAACTTTAATGACGTGATCTTATGCTACGCTTAATTGGGTGTGTCCATTACATCATTCATATAATGACATAATCTTGTTATTAATAACATCCAATGTTCATGATCACGAAACTATGATCATCTATTAATCAACAAGCTAGTTATACAAGAGGCTTCCTAGGGACTCTTTGTTGTTCACATAACACACATGTATCAATGTTTCGGTTAATACAATTATAGCATGGTATGTAAACATTATCATAAACACAAAGATATATTATAATAACCATTTTATTATTGCCTCTTGGGCATATCTCCAACACCCCGTGGCCGGCGGCGGAGGAGGCGTCGCCCGGCGAGGACGGTGCGGCGCCTGAGCTGAGGCTCGAGGGCGATGCAAGCGGCGTCGAGGCGTATGAACCCGGCGAAGGGGCGTCGCCCGGCGAAGACGGCGCGGCGCCCGAGCTGAGGCTCGAGGGCGACGCAAGCGGCGTCGAGGCGGGCGTCGGCGCAGGTGTCGGCGTGGGATCACCCGAGACATGGCTCGAGGGTGACCCAGAGGGTGGCGAGGCAGCGCCCGAGCCAGAGCTCAAGGGCGCGGTGGAGAACGACGAGGCAGTTCCCGAGTCCGAGCTCGAGGGCACTGCAGCCGGCGGACCTGCAGGGGGTCGATGCCGGGGACCATCAGTAGTCGAAGGAGGAGTGGCGACCACATGTCTCTGTGCAAAAGGAAAGCAATGCTCATCAAAGTACACGTGCCGGGAGGTGATGACGCGGTGAGAAACCGGATCATAGCAGCGGTAGCCTTTGGTGTTAGCCGGGTAACCGAGGAAAACACACGGAATGGAACGAGGGGCGAGTTTATGAGGAGTGGTGGCGGCGATACTAGGATAACAACGACAACCGAAAATCCGAAGACCGTCGTAGGATGGAGGGGAACCGTAAAGGAGGTGATGAGGTGCATAGTTCCAGCGGGGATGACACGGACGAAGGTTGACAAGGAGAGTGGCGGTGGCTAATGCGTCAGGCCAAAAGGTGGGGGGGGGGGGACATGGCTGTGGAATAGGAGTGTGCGGACGCAGTCGTTGAGGGTCTGGAGGATACGCTCGGCGCGGCCGTTTTGTTGGGACGTGTATGGACATGTTAGACGGAAAATAGTGCCGTGAGAGGAGAGTAGGGTGCGGACGGCGACATTGTCAAACTTTTTCCGTTGTCAGTTTGTAGGGCGTGGATGGGGCGACCGAACTGGGTGGAAACATAGGCGTAGAAGGCTGTGAGAGTGGTGGCGACATCGGACTTTTTACGGAGGGGAAACGTCCACACAAAATGAGAAAAATCATCAAGAATAACTAGGTAATAAAGAAGACAAGAATTACTCGGGATTGGAGAGGTCCATACATCACTATGAATTAACTTAAAAGGAAAAGACGCAACAGTGGAGGACTGACTAAAAGGAAGACGAACGTGTTTACCAATACGACATGCTTCACAACTATGTGAAGACTGTTTACTAGATGAAAACGAAAAACCCCTCATTATTTGGTGAAGCGTGTAGGCACTGGGATGTCCAAGACGAGCATGCCAAAGATCAACGCCTGCGGAGAGAGCGCGAGGTGCGGCACCGGGGGTGGAAGGCGACATCACCGGATACAAATCGTCGGGGCTCTCACATCGATGGAGGACCATCCGGGTGCGGGCGTCCTTAACAGAAAAACCAAAAGCGTCAAATTCAACAGTCACAGAGTTGTCACGAGAAAGAGTTTTAACAGAGACTAAATTCTGAATACGCTGGGGAGACACAAGGACATTATTGAGAGACAGTGGTTTAGAAGTAGATGGAAAATTAGCAGAACCAATGTGAGAAATAGGAAGACCGGCGCCGTTACCGACAATAATGCGAGACTCGGTGGAAGTGGGAAAGGAATGGGAAAGGTTACCAAGGTGAGCGGCCATGTGAGACGAGGCGCCCGTGTCCATAAACCAGTTGCCGCCACCGGCGTAAGAGCCAGGTGCGGGCGCGGCGTGGTAGGCCGCGGCGTAGGATGGCGGCGTGGCGGTGAAGGCCGGGGCGTAGGGCGGTGTCGCGGTGAAGTGTGCCTGGTGAGTCGGCGGGCGCGGCACCGGCATGTTGTAGGCGTGGATGAGCCCCATCCATGGGTTGTAGGCGAAGGGGTTGCTGCCGTTGGAGACCGACGACATGATGACGCGCGCGCGGGGGATGGCGACGGCGCGGGGTTGGGGAGGGAGGCGCGACGGCGGCTGCAGGTGCATCGGCGGCGCGGCGTGAGCAGGGGCACACGCGGCGGCGGCACAAGGGCGGCGGCGCTAGGGTTGGAGGGTGGGGCGGCGCGCGCAGGGAGAGAGGGGCGCGGCGGCTAGGTTAGGAACGGTAGGTGTCTGATACCATGTAGAAAGGGATGCAACTCACAATGTATTGATTGGGTGCATATGGCGTTACATATATAGGCCACGTCCTCGACTATACAAGGAAGGAGGCGGGCCCAATAATCAATACAAAGATATGTATCGCTATACATAACTACAGAAGATACACATCCGGATATACAAGGATATGTATCTCAACAAAGATGATCAAATTGTGGCCTTTGTCCACTTTTCCAAAGAGATCAGGAGTTGGTTGACCATCTTATTGTTCATGACACATTCACCCTAAGGCTTTGGGACCTCATCAAAAATTGGCTCGAGCTTCACTTCGTTGACCTTACTTCTTGGCCTGCAACCGATCCTCACTTGGCGGTCCTCCACGACAAAGCGTAAAGATCTAGTATCTTGGGAAATTTGGAACAAGCCGGCTTGTGTCTTCCACAATAAGTATGCCCCACCTTCAGTTCTCCTCCAAAAGATCAAACACGAGGCTCATCTTTGGGTTCTTGTAGATGCTAAGCATATAAGTAATTCAATACCGGGAGAGTAGAGCTTTTGTTGTAGTATGCAACCTTTGAGTTCTTGTTAAACTCCTATCTTAATAAATATATTAGAGAAAAACTGTTGCCCCTGTTTTAAAAAAAATGGTCCGCCTCAACGTATGGAGGAAAACCGGGGGAAATCAGACATCGCTAGATCAGTCCGATCTAACTTAAGATAACAATGATGCCCAGCCTTCCCTTTCCAGCATAACAATCCCCTCACACACAACATTTGGTTTATTTGTATGCTCACATCATGGTCGCAATATTTCTCCCGTGGTAGGTAAAAACCATGCAATTAGCCATAGCATTTCAAACATAAGCATCCAACAATTATCTGTTTGTATGTGTTAAATACTCACTGGTCGTATCAAATCACTGAAAAAGACTGAATAGCCATAATAGCACTAAACCAAACCAACAGTTTCAAAACACCACTAGTTGAAACCAAAGTTCCAAAATATCACTCTCTTTATGTTTTTATGCCAAAATACCATTTGAACAAACAAATCAATACAATTGTTTCCCCTCTATATCGTAATTTTGTCAGAGTCAACCTTCAAAGAGAAAAAAGGTACTCCTAATCTCATGTCCATATCTGGCAGTCCAAAGATTGTGTGCTTGTTGTCGTCCACGCGAAGATGAACGTCAACGAGTTCGTGCCCGCCGTCCTCTAAGGGTGCATTTTGGCCAGCCCGTGACCCAGTGTTGTTGTTGGTTTGCCTCCAATTTTGTTTTGGAGAGCCCTAGTCCAGAAGGTCGATCTTTAGCAAAATCTTGAGCAGTTTATGGGTGGGAAATTCGTTCCCTATTAAATTGTCACACCCGCTAGTTAATAGGTAATCCGATCTAGTACCATTTAAAATTAATGGATGTAGCTTGGATACATCTGCAACCAGACAAAGGTGAGTCAAATAATTCATGGAGGGCGTAGCAAACTGTTATTTTCTTCCATTTTATTATTTCTGGTCTCTTCCACATGCTCGTGCGTGCTCCCACACGATGCAAATCCCAGACAGAAAATATGTCCATGTTATCTAGTTGCAACCAAAGAATCTTTTAACGCAGAAACTTGACGAATTCCTGCCGGAACACTCACCGATCTGAAAACTGCATGGTTGAAGAACAAGCAGATCAATCAATAGAGAGTACTTGTTGTGGAAAACCTAGAAATCTAATACCACATAATAAACATCAAGTAGATTATCCATAGATTTTTGCCCAATATTTCATAACAATTTAATAAGATAAACAATCTTCCAATCACATGATGTAACGCGAAGAAGATCGAGGAAATGAATTACAGCAAGAATTGTGATGATGAAGAACACACCTCAAACCTAAGCCTGATAATTCTTCATACACACAAGTACTTTTACGATATCTTTGTTCAATCTGGAAAAACAATGGCGCCGTTCACGGAAGGATGCTGCACCCTGGAACACAACTCAGTTTTCAAACTCAAAATTCTGAACTCCCTAAACCCTAGCCTCCGACTCCTTTATATAAGATACCATTAAAAATAGTTGGTTGGACAAACCAAAACTGAAACACACAAAATAAACCTAAGTGGCCCAGAATACAGCTTGGCTAAAACAATTAAAATTGCAACCAGTCTAAGTACCTGCATGGTTTCGTCACCTCCTTGGCACACCTCTAACTTGATGGAGTCCTGAAGTTAGGTTTTACCTAATCCTCCATTGGTTGAACTGAAGATAAAAAGATGCCCTCATCACATTGTCAGTTGCTTGCTTCAGCTGCCGTTACTTCAACCTACAACTACTCCACCAAGCTACAAGTAACATCTACTTAGCAAATGATTGTATTATAGTTTGACAATAATTATTTAACATTTCTATTTTGTAGATGAAAGAGAGTCACTACAAAAAAAATCCCCCTTATCTGGTGTTTTTTTTGGGCGACACAAGCTGTGGCAGGATAAAAGTGTCCGATCTTTTGATGAGATGAAGATAATTCAACCTGTTAGTGGAGTTTGGGCTTGAAGATCTGACTACACGTGTGAAGTACATGCGCCAATGGGATTGCTAGGCCGATCTCCAGGAGTTACTAATCTTGCATGTGCACGATCAGCCTGACCAACGGGGATCTTAATTCCTACCTAAAATCGAGAATAGGTAAGAACTAATATTTCATTCAAGATATTGCAGTTGTATGATGAGATAGCTTCATTGAAAATGTCGGATTTCGAATAATCGGTCTTTTTCTGAGTGTTGGCCTAAAAAAACTACGAGAGTTGTAGCAACGGCGAACTTTTAGTCTAAACAAAATCCAAGTTCTAAAGTGGCGGCTATATGGGGTATTTAAGGGGGGAAATGTGAGGGTTTTGGCCATCCATGGGTATGGTGGCCAAACAAACCCCTAGAAGGCTTTTTCTCCTCAAATACAGACTCTAAAAAGTGGCTAACTTAATTGTTGCGAAATGACATGGGACTGGCCCAAAATTAAAGGTGACATGGCGCCATATAATGCTACCATATCAAACTATGGACGAAATTATGAAGCACAATCTTGAATATTTCATCCAAGTCTTCCATCATCGGCTTCAAAGTTCTAAAATCGTCACTTGTAGCATTCTCTTCAATCCTCACATGATTGCTTCCATCTTCATGTATGATCATGCGCCAATGCTTGTCCCTCTCATCCATGATGGGTCCGTCATTCCTAAGAGGAACAAACACATGTGATTTAGGCAGCATCATATTTTCATGTATGTGAGGAATAGTTCCAAGAAACGAAAGTACCCGATAGTTAAGTTGTTTGGCACGATGTAGGTACGGTGGGTGTATTAATAGATGGGATGTAAACATCAAGCCTTAGCCGCTTGTAAAAGTTTTTTGGCCGACAGGTGGGCATTCCCGGCGACAAGCCAGGACAACACGCAAATATTTGCAGTGCTAGATCCCATACTGGTAGAAAAATATGTCGTGGAAGGTGGAAGGCAAGCCCACCTTTAATATTGAAGTAGATTAAAGGAGACATATACTAGTAAATTGTGGATTGTTAGCAACGCTAATTGTGAATCTCATGCTAGATAATGGTCAATCACATCCTGCTCACTAGTAAGGCATGTATCAAGGACAATTCTGACCCACCACCTCTTGTTTGAATCTTGCTTTGCCTTAAATCTATATCTCATCCTCCTTCTCGAAACCTTCCTGAGCGGTAAGTAGTGCGCGATGGTGACTCTCCCGGTACCTGGTGTGGTGACTCAAATATGCAATGTCAAACTGGGGCGGATATCTAAGTAACTTATTTAGTCTCGATCCAATTTATTTCTTGGATCTCATGAATGTTAAATTTAGATTTTTCTCAGGAAGATATATAGTGTTGAAGTGAATCTATGACCAAAAAATGAATGGTGTCCCTATGATTATCGCTACAAAAGAAGATGTTTGTGTTTGTCTAACAAATTTCTGCACAAACTCGTATCGTTTGTGGGCAAGTACACTGGTCATTGTAGGTTTTGCGGTTGTCACTTCTTAACCCCAAGGTGTCACTAACTATTTTGGATTGACCGACTGCATTCAGATCAATTACAACGAGGATTGGTCCGCATGTCGAAGGAATTAATGGAGTGAGTGATTACTCCAACCATGATGATTTAGAGATGGGAGCAAGTGAGGTAGCCACGGTAGGACTTGGTCATTCACTAGAGATGTTTTCCGGTTGTCCCCATCGTTAACACGAAAATCTCTAGCGATCATACTCCCCACTCCCTTTTCTACTTAACAACTACTCCCAACAACCCCACGCCGCTGCGCTCACAACTGTGACTCCCACCCAAAACCCTAGATCTCTCCATTCCCCTCCCATGAGAACTCACCACTTCTCAATCCAATCCCCACAAGCTAAAGGTGCGAGCGGGCTATCTTCGTTGCATGATTTGGTGCGGCTTTTCTTCTCAAGTCATGCCGATTCGTCCACCAGCGTTCATATCTCGCAGGTGTATTTGGCATCCTATCTACAAGGTGTTCCTGATCGTTTTTTGTTTTTATTTGTTCCTTTCATTTCTTAATTCGCTTACCTATTTCTTAGATCATCCCTAATTTTAGATGAGCACATGCAGGGACGGAGCCAGGAAGAGTCAAAAGGGGTAGGTGTAGTTGAACATTGCATTTCTTAGAGGGGGCTATATGAAACTTTTTAAAAAATTAGTGGTCAATCAACAAATTATATAGGGGCCTTCGAGCAAAATTTTCAACATGTGTGGGGGAAATGTTTATACCTTCTATTCGGAATACCGGATGTGGTATATTTGCTTTTTCCCTAGAAGACCTAGATGCTAGGTTTATACCGATCCTTACGAAGCGACTGTTGTGGTTATTTACTAAAGCAAGACCTTGTTAACTTGTGGAATCTTTGTCTCACCGGACCTTCGAATTTACCTGTGGTTTGTGAATAAATGGATGGAGATAGGCCAAGGCTAAGGTTTTACCTATCCGACTTGAACTGTTGAAGTGGATTGGGATGGCTGCGCCAAAGTCTACTGATCTATTAAGAATTTGCAACATAAGCTTTAGTGCCTTGCTATGGCGAGGTCTTGTAGTCCCGAAACCCCGCTTGCCCGGGAGGTCATATTAAAGAAGCTCTAGTGGAAACCTTCATATATTGATTCTCTAGGTCACATGTGATTGTTAGCATAATCATTTATTAGGCAAAATAATGGCACGACTTGACACAGTGGGCTCGGTGTCTCCTCAATGAGCAATAATAATCCGCTAATTAAATCTTCTCATCCGCGTCTCACCCATTTTCATGTGTTGCAGCAGGATTTTGTTCTTGATTGGCTATTGGCCTCCGATCTTGAAGAACGACAAAGAATGATAAGAAAGATGCAAGGAAGAGGGATAAAAAGTAAATGAACACCAAAAATTAGTAGATTGATTTGTTCGATTGGTGTTGTTTCAATCGGCCGACACCCCTCAAGTATATAAGGAGGGGCTAAAGAGGGCTATATTCACGCCGAAAACCCTAATTGGAGTCCAACTCGGATGGTTTGGCACTTTTGGCCTGAACTTTCCATAATTGTTTGGTCAAAAACTTCGCAGTACCTTGCAGACCCTTTTTGGAATAGTAAACGACCTCAGATCAAAATCACGTAAACACCAAAGTTGTCCATCTCGAGAAAACGAAGAACTTTCATGTAATTAGCAATAATAATCCATCGACTAAATCTTCTCATATGCGTCTCACCCATTTTCATGTGTTGCCGTGGGATTTTGTTCTTGATTGTCTATTGGCCCAATACGAGTGTCAACACCAATATATATATATATGCTCCTTCACGAAAATTGTTCCGCTTGACAAGGGGAAGACGGTGGAACATGGTACGGGCACGCCGTATGGTCGGGATGCATCCGTACCAGTGCTCGTCAAACCCTCTGATGCTTCTCTTCGTGGCCTCTTTGACTTGGGAAAATAGGCAACATGTAAATCTTCATTAATTTCCTTTGACTCTGTCTAGAAAATATACATATCTGCACATCTTTACAATAATTAGTGATTAGTGGCAAGTTGAGAGACATATTTCATCAATTACTTGACTAATATTAGATTTGAACATGGATAAAGATGGTTGTTTTTCTCTACCATCAGGGGCATGGCCCCAACCCCCGCACCCTGCCTCTGTGCCTGAGCACATGGAAACAACTGTTGGAGATATGCCCGAGAGGCAATAATAAAATAGTTATTGTTATATCTTAGTGTTCATGATAAATGTTTACACTCCATGCTATAATTGTATTAACCGGAAACATTAATACATGTGTGTTGTGTAAACAACCAGAGTCCCTAGTAAGCCTCTCATTTAACTAGCTTGTTGATTAATAGATGATCATGGTTTCCTGATCATGAACATCGGATGTTATTAATAACAAGATCATTTCATTAGGTGAATGATGTGATGGACACACCCATAGTAGGCATAGCATGAGATCAAGTCATTAAGTTCAAACTTGCTATTAGCTTTCGATACATAGTTACCTAGTCCTTCGACCATGAGATCATGTAAATCACTTACACCGGAAGGATGCTTTGATTACATCAATCACCATTGCGTAAATGGGTGGTTATAAATATGGGATTAAGTATTCAGAAAGTGTGAGTTGAGGCATATGGATCAAGAGTGGGATTTGTCCATCCCGATGATGGATAGATATACTCTGGGCCCTCTCGGTAGAATGTCGTCTAATTAGCTTGCAAGCATGTGACTAGGTCACACGAGATGACATACCACGGTACGAGTAAAGAGTACTTGTCGGTAACGAGGTTGTACTAGGTATGGAGATACCGATGATCGAACCTCGGACAAGTAAAGTATCGCGTGACAAAGGGAATTGGTATCGTATGTGAATGGTTCTTTCGATCATGAAGTCATCGTTGAATATCTGGGAGCTATTATGGATCTCCAGGTCCCGCTATTAGTTATTGATCGGAGAGGAGTCTCGATCATGTCCGCATAGTTCTCGAATCGTAGGGTGACACACTTAAGGTTTGATGTCGTTATAAGTAGATATGGAATATGGAATGGAGTTCGAATGTTGTTCGGAGTCTCGGATGGGATCCAGGACATCACGAGGAGTTCCGGAATGGTCCGGAGAATAAGATTCATATATAGGAAGTCACTTTCCAAGTTTGGAAATGATCCGGTGCATTTATGGAAGGTGCTAGAATGTTCTAGAACCTTCCGGAAGAAATCACCATGGAAGGTGGAGTCCCGGATGGACTCCACCAACCCTAGCCGGCCAGCCAAAGGGGAAGGTGGAGTCCATGGTGGACTCCACCTCCATGGCCGGCCATAGGGGAAGGAAAGGGAGAAATCCCACTTCCCCTAGGTTTCACCCATATGGAAGTTTTTGAGTTGGACTCTTATTCGGATTTTGGGCAAACCCTTGGGGGTTCCACCTATATAAAGAGAGGGAGAGGGAGAGGGCTGGCTACACCACTTGTCTGCACCACCAAGGGGCTCCCTGGCCGGCACCCCAAGCCCCCCTCTCTCCCAAACCCTAGCTACTCCCTCCTCCTTCTTCTCCCGCAGCGCTTACGGCGAAGCCCTGCCGGAGATCTCCACCACCATCGTCACCACACCGTCTGATACGTGTCAAACGTATCCATAATTTCTTATGTTCCATGCTACTTTTATGACAATACTCACATGTTTTATACACACTTTACATCATTATTATGCATTTTCCGGCACTAACCTATTGACAAGATGCCGAAGCGCCGCTTCTCGTTTTCTGCTGTTTTTGGTTTCAGAAATCCTACAAAGGAAATATTCTCGGAATTGGACGAAATCAACGCCCAGGGTCTTATTTTTCCATAGAGCTTCCAGAAGACCGAAGAGCATACGAAGTGGGGCCACGAGGTGGCCAGACCACAAGGCGGCACGGCCAAGGAGGGGCCCGCACCGCCTATGGTGTGGGCCCCTCGTGCCTCCTCCGACTCTGCCCTTCCGCCTACTTAAACTCTCCGTCGTGAAAACCCTATCACCGAGAGCCACGATACGGAAAAAGTTCCAGAGACGCCGCCGCCGCCAATCCCATCTCGGGGGATTCAGGAGATCGCCTCCGGCACCCTGCCGGAGAGGGGAATCATCTCCCGGAGGACTCTACATCACCATGATCGCCTCCGGACTGATGTGTGAGTAGTTCATCCTTGGACTATGGGTCCATAGCAGTAGCTAGATGGTTGTCTTCTCTTGTGCTATCATGTTAGATCTTGTGAGCTGCCTATCATGATCAAGATCATCTATTTGTAATGCTACATGTTGTGTTTGTTGGGATCCGATGAATATGGAATACAATGTCAAGTTGATTATCAATCTATCATATATGTGTTGTTTATGTTCTTGCATGCTCTCCGTTGCTAGTAGAGGCTCCGGCCAAGTTGATACTTGTAACTCCAAGAGGGAGTATTTATGCTCGATAGTGGGTTCATGCCTCCATTGAATCCGGGACGATGTGACGTAAAGTTCTAAGGTTGTGGATGTGCTCGTTGCCACTAGGGATAAAACATCAATGCTTTGTCTAAGGATATTTGTGTTGATTACATTACGCACCATACTTAATGCAATTGTCCGTTGTTTGCAACTTAATACTCGGAAGGGGTGCGGATGCTAACCCGAAGGTGGACTTTTAGGCATAGATGCATGCCTGGATAGCGGTCTATGTACTTTGTCGTAATGCCCCGATTAAATCTCATAGTAGTCATCATGATATGTATGTGCATTGTTATGCCCTCTCTATTTGTCAATTGCCCAACCGTAATTTGTTCACCCAACATGCTATTTCTTATTGGAGAGACACCACTAGTGAACTCGTGGACCCCGGTCCATTCTTTTACATCTGAAATACAATCTATCGCAAACTCGTTCTCTCGTTGTTCTTCGCAAACAAACATCATTCTCCACACCATACGTTTAATCCTTTGTTTACGAGCAAGCCGGTGAGATTGACAACCTCACCGTTAAGTTGGGGCAAAGTATTTTGATTGTGTTGTGCAGGTTCCACGTTGGCGCCGGAATCCCTGGTGTTGCGCCGCACTACACTCCGTCACCAACAACCTTCACGTGGCCCTTGACTCCTACTGGTTCGATAACCTTGGTTGCTTACTGAGGGAAAACTTACTGATGTGCGCATCACACCTTCCTCTTGGGGTTCCGAACAGACGTGTGTTTCACGCGCCATCAAGCATATTTTCTGGCGCCGTTGCCGGGGAACGAAGAAAAGTTACACCACAAAGATTTTCAACTCCCATGTCAATATCATATTTTCTGGCGCCGTTGCCGGGGAGATCAAGACACGCTGCAAGGGGAGTCTCCCACATCCAATCTCTTTACTTTGTTTTTTTCTTGCTTTACTTTACTTTATTTACTGCTTTGTTTGTTCTCTATATCAAAAATACAAAAAAAATTAGTTACTAGCTTTACTTTATTTACTGTCTTGTTTGCGTTCTCTATATTAAAAACACAAAAAATTAGTTACTTGCATTTACTTTATTTTAGTTTGCTTTACTTATTTTTATTACTGCTAAAATGGGTACTCCTGAGAATACTAAGTTGTGCGACTTCACTAGCACAAATAATAATGATTTCTTATGCACACCTATTGCTCCACCTGCTACTACAACAGAATTCTATGAAATTAAACCTACTTTACTAAATCTTGTTATGAGAGAGAAATTTTCTGGTGTTAGTTCTGATGATGCTGCTGCCCATCTTAATAATTTTGTTGAACTTTGTGAAATGCAAAAGTACAAGGATGTAGATGGTGACATTATAAAACTTAAATTGTTTCCTTTCTCCTTAAGAGGAAGAGCTAAAGATTGGTTGCTATCTTTGCCTAAAAATAGTATTGATTCATGGACTAAATGTAAGGATGCTTTCATTGGTAGATATTATCATCTCGCTAAAATTATATCTTTGAGAAGTAGCATAATGAATTTTAAGCAATTGGATAATGAGCATGTTGCCCAAGCATGGGAAAGAATGAAATCTTTGGTAAAGAATTGCCCTACCCATGGACTGACTACTTGGATGATCATCCAAACCTTTTATGCAGGACTGAATTTTTCTTCGCGGAACCTATTGGATTCAGCTGCTGGAGGTACTTTTATGTCCATCACCTTAGGCGCCGCAACAAAGCTTCTTGATGATATGATGATAAATTACTTCGAATGGCACACGGAAAGGACTCCACAAGGTAAGAAGGTAAATTCTGTTGAAGAAACCTCCTCCTTGAGTGATAAGATTGATGCTATTATGTCTATGCTTGTGAATGGGAGATCTAATGTTGATCCTAATAATGTTCCTTTAGCTTCATTGGTTGCTCAAGAAGAGCATGTTGATGTGAACTTCATTAAAAATAATAATTTCAACAACAATGCTTATAGGAATAATTTTGGTAACAACTATAGGCCATATCCTTCTAATAATGGTGATGGTTATGGTAATTCTTATGGTAATTCTTACAACAATAGTAGGAGTGTACCCTCTGGTCTTGAAGCCATGCTTAAAGAATTTATTAGTACACAAACCGCTTTTAACAAATCTGTTGAAGAAAAGCTTGGTAAAATTGATGTTCTTGCTTCTAAGGTTGATAGTCTTGCTGCTGATGTTGATCTTATAAAATTGAAGTTATGCCTAAAGAAGATAAAGATATTAAGTCATTTGCTACAGCAAACGCCATCCAAGTTCGAATTAATGAGAATATTAGATTGATGGCTGAATTGCATGCTAGGTGGGAAAGAGAAGAAAAACTAGCTAAAGAGAATAATGTAGCTAAAGTTTGGACTATTACCACCACTAGTAATGTTGATGCTTCACATGTTGGTAAACCTCCTACTATCAATGGTAAAATAATTGGTGTTGGCAATGTTTCTACTCCTAGTGCAAAGTGTGCAAAATTGCCTGAAACTGCTAAAACTGCTGAAACTGTTTGTGATAAAACTGCTGATTTTTTTCAAAATATTGGGGACAATGATCCCATTGCTGTAGATCATAATGGTTTAGATTTTTATGATTATCATATCTCTGAAGTTATTAAGTTCTTACAAAAACTTGCTAGAAGTCCTAATGCTAGTGCTATAAATTTGGCCTTTACAAAATATATTACAAATGCTCTCATAAAAGCTAGAGAAGAGAAATTAAAACTTGAAACTTCTATTCCTAGGAAGTTGGAAGATGGTTGGGAGCCCATTATTAAGATGAAGGTCAATGATTTTGATTGTAATGCTTTATGTGATCTTGGTGCAAGTATTTCTGTTATGCCTAAGAAAATCTATGATATGCTTGACTTGCCACCATTGAAAAACTGCTATTTGGATGTTAATCTTGCTGATAATTCTATGAATAAACCTTTGGGGAGGATTGATAATGTTCGCATTACGGTTAACAATAACCTTGTCCCCGTTGACTTTGTTGTCTTGGATATTGAATGCAATGCATCTTGTCCCATTATTTTGGGAAGACCTTTTCTTCGAACTGTTGGTGCTATCATTGTTACCTTATGATTCTATTATTAGAACAAATTACGATGTTGATGCTTCATCTCTTGATAATACTTGATTCACACTTTCTGCGCCTAGCTGAAAGGCGTTAAAGAAAAGCGTGTATGGGAGACAACCCATTATTTTACTTCTGCACTTTTGTTTTATATTTGAGTCTTGGAAGTTGTTACTACTGTAGCAACCTCTCCTTATCTTTATTTTATTGCATTGTTGTGCCAAGTAAAGTCTTTGATAGTAAGGTTGATACTAGAATTGGATTACTGCGCAGAAACAGATTTCTTGCTGTCACGAAATTGAGTAGCCCCGTCTGTAGGTAACTCAGAAAAATCTGCCAATTTACGTGCGTGATCCTCAGATATGTACGCAACTTTCATTCAGTTTGAGCTTTTTCATCTGAGCAAGTTAAGTTCCCCTGAAAAATTCGTCTTTACGGACTGTTCTGTTTTGACAGATTCTGCCTTTTATTTCGCATTGCCTGTTTTGCTATGTTGGATGAATTTCTTTGTTCCATTAACTTTCAGTAGCTTTGTGCAATGTCCAGAAGTGTTAAGAATGATTATGTCACCTCTGAATATGTGAATTTTCGATTATGCACTAACCCTCTAATGAGTTTGTTTTGAGTTTGGTGTGGAGGAAGTTTTCAAGGGTCAAGAGAGGAGGATGATACAATATGATCAAGAAGAGTGAAAAGTCTAAGCTTGGGATGCCCCCGTGGTTCATCCCTGCATATTTCAAGAAGACTCAAGCGTCTAAGCTTGGGGATGCCCAAGGCATCCCTTCTTCATCGACAACTTATCAGGTCACCTCTAGTGAAACTATATTTTTATTCCGTCACATCTTATGTGCTTTACTTGGAGCGTTTGTATGTTTTTATTTTTGTTTTTGTTTGAATAAGATCGGATCCTAGCATTCCTTGTGAGAGAGACACGCTCCGCTCATTCATATGAACACTGGTGTTCTTAGCTTTACTTTTAATGTTCATGGCGAAGGTTGAAACTGCTTCGTTCATTGTTATATGGTTGGAAACAGAAAATGCTTCATGTGGTAATTGGTATATTGTCTTGAATAATTTGATACTTGGCAATTGTTGTGCTCAAATAGGTCATGTTTAAGCTCTTGCATCATGTACTTTGTACCCATTAATGAAGAACTACCATAGAGCTTGTTGAAATTTGGTTTGCATGATTGGTCTCTCTAAAGTCTAGATATTTTCTGGTGAGGTGTTTGAACAACAAGGAAGACAATGTAGAGTCTTATAATGCTTGCAATATGTTCTTATGTAAGTTTTGTTGTACCGGTTCATACTTGTGTTTGCTTCAAACAACCTTGCTAGCCAAAGCCTTGTATTGAGAGGGAATACTTCTCGTGCATCCAAATCCTTGAGCCAAAAACTATGTCATTTGTGTCCACCATACCTACCTACTACATGGTATTTCTCTGACATTCCAAAGTAAATTGCTTGAGTGCTACCTTTAAAATTTCATTCCTTGTCTTTGCAATACATAGCTCATGGGAAAATAGCCTTAAAAACTATTGTGGTATTGAATATGTTACTTATGTATCTTATTTCTTATAAGTTGCTTGTTGAGCGGTAACCATGTTTCGGGGACGCCATCAACTATTACACCTTTGTTGAATATCATGTGAGTTGCTATGCATGTTCGTCTTGTCCGAAGTAAGGGTGATTTATCATGATCAAATGGTTTGAGTATGCATATTGTTAGAGAAGAACATTGGGCCGCTAACTAAAGCCATGAATCATGGTGGAAGTTTCAGTTTGGACAATTCATCCTCAATCTCTTATGAGAATATTACCTGTTGTTGAATGCTTAAGCATTAAAAGAGGAGTCCATTATCTGTTGTCTATGTTGTCCCGGTATGGATGTCCTAAGTTGAGATCTATCAAAAACGAGAAATCAAATGCGATCCATCTCCTTGGACCTTTGTACAGGCGACATAGAGGTACCCCTTTGTGACACTTGGTTGAAACATATGTTATGCAATGATAATCCATGTAAATCCAAGCTAATTAGGACAAGGTGCGAGCACTATTGGTATTCTATGCATGAGGCTTGCAACTTATGGGATGTCTTATGCATAACACATATGAATTATTACTACCGTTGAAAAAATTGTTTCTATGTTTTCAAAATGAAAAGCTCTAGCACAAAAACAGTAATCCATGCTTCCCTCTGCGAAGGGCCATTCTTTTACTTTATGTTGAGTCAGTTTACCTACTTCTTTCTACCTTAGGAGCAAACACTTGTGTCAACTGTGTGCATTGATTCCTACATACTTGCTTATTTGCATTCATCATATTACTTTGTGTTGACAATCATCCATGAGATATATATCCATGAGATAAACATGTTGAAGTTCAAAGCAACCGCTGAACTTATATCTTCCTTTGTGTTGCTTCAAAACTTTCTACTAAGAATTTATTGCTTTATGAGTTAACTCCTGTGCAAGTCTTACTGATACTTGTCTTGAAAGTACTATTCATGAAAAGTCTTTGCTATATGATTCAGTTGTTTAATCATTGTCTTTACCATTGCTACGAATCACTTCATTCACCTCATATGCTTTACAATAGTATTGATCAAGATTATGATAGCATGTCACTTCAGAAATTATCCTTGTTATCGTTTACCTACTCGAGGGCGAGTAGGAACTAAGCTTGGGGATGCTTGATACGTCTCAAACGTATCCATAATTTCTTATGTTCCATGCTACTTTTATGACAATACTCACATGTTTTATACACACTTTACATCATTATTATGCATTTTCCGGCACTAACCTATTGACAAGATGCCGAAGCGCCGCTTCATGTTTTCGCTGTTTTTGGTTTCGAAATCCTACAAAGGAAATATTCTCGGAATTGGACGAAATCAGCGCCCGTGGTCTTATTTTTCCACGGAGCTTCCGGAAGACCGAAGAGCATACGAAGTGGGGCCACGAGGTGGCCAGACCACAAGGCGGCGCGGCCAAGGAGGGGCCCGCGCCGCCCTATGGTGTGGGCCCCTCGTGCCTACTCCGACTCTGCCCTTCCGCCTACTTAAACTCTCCGTCGCGAAAACCCTATCACCGAGAGCCACGATACGGAAAAAGTTCCAGAGACACCGCCGCCAATCCCATCTCGGGGGATTCAGGAGATCGCCTCCGCACCTCGCCGAGAGGGGAATCATCTCCCGGAGGACTCTACATCACCATGATCGCCTCCGGACTGATGTGTGAGTAGTTCATCCTTGGACTATAGGTCCATAGCAGTAGCTAGATGGTTGTCTTCTCCTCTTGTGCTATCATGTTAGATCTTGTGAGCTGCCTATCATGATCAAGATCATCTATTTGTAATGCTACATGTTGTGTTTGTTGGGATCCGATGAATATGGAATACTATGTCAAGTTGATTATCAATCTATCATATATGTGTTGTTTATGTTCTTGCATGCTCTCCGTTGCTAGTAGAGGCTCTGGCCAAGTTGATACTTGTAACTCCAAGAGGGAGTATTTATGCTCGATAGTGGGTTCATGCCTCCATTGAATGCGGGACGAGTGACGTGAAAGTTCTAAGGTTGTGGATGTGTTGTTGCCACTAGGGATAAAACATCAATGCTTTGTCTAAGGATATTTGTGTTGATTACATTACGCACCATACTTAATGCAATTGTCTCGTTGTTTGCAACTTAATATCGGAAGGGGTGCGGATGCTAACCCGAAGGTGGACTTTTTAGGCATAGATGCATGCTTGGATAGCGGTCTATGTACTTTGTCGTAATGCCCTGATTAAATCTCATAGTAGTCATCATGATATGTATGTGAATTGTTATGCCCTCTCTATTTGTCAATTGCCCAACTGTAATTTGTTCACCCAACATGCTATTTCTTATTGGAGAGACACCACTAGTGAACTGTGGACCCCGGTCCATTCTTTTACATCTGAAATACAATCTACTGCAAACTCTTTTCTCTGTTGTTCTTCGCAAACAAACATCATTCTCCACACCATACGTTTAATCCTTTGTTTACAGCAAACCGGTGAGATTGACAACCTCACTGTTAAGTTGGGGCAAAGTATTTTGATTGTGTTGTGCAGGTTCCACGTTGGCGCCGGAATCCCTGGTGTTGCAACACACTACACTCCGTCACCAACAACCTTCACGTGGCCCTTGACTCCTACTGGTTCGATAACCTTGGTTTCTTACTGAGAGAAAACTTACTGATGTGCGCATCACACCTTCCTCTTGGGGTTCCCAACAGACGTGTGTTTCACGCGCCATCACCGTCGTGCTGGCGGGATTCCGAGGAGGATCTACTACATCTGCTGCCCGCTGGAACGGGGAGAAGGACGTCGTCATCAACACCGAACGTGTGACTGAGTACGAAGGTGTTGCCCGACTGTGGCACCGTCAAGATCTTCTACGCGCTTTTGAAAGCGGCAAGTGATCGACTACATCAACCACGAGATCTAATCTCGTAGCCTTTGGAATCTTCGAGGGTTCGTCTCACATACATCTCGTTGCTACCATCTACTAGATTAGATCTTGTCTTGTTATTCGTTCTTGCGGTAGGAATTTTTTTGTTTTCTATGCTACGAATCCCTACAGTGGTATCAGAGTCGTGTCTATGCATAGATTGGTTGCACGAGTAGAACACAATGGTTTTTGTGGGCGTTGATGCTTTTGTTGTTTTTAGTTAGTGTACTTTGCATCTTGCGGGATGGTGGGATGAAGCCGCCCGGGATAACTTTACATGACCGCGTCTCATGAGACTTGCTCCACGCTTGACATGCAACTTGTATTGCATAAGTGGCTTTGCGGGTGTCTGTCTCTCCCACCATAGTGAAGATTCAATCTACTCTTTCTATTAAAAACACTAGTATCACCGTTGTGGTTCATGTTCGTAGGTAGATTGGATCTCACTCGAAAACCCTAAACCACGTAAAACATGCAAACCAAATTAGAGGCGTCTAACTTGTTTTTGCAGGGCTTGGTGATGTGATATGGCCATGATAAGATGATCATTATTGTATTGTGGCAACCGGCAGGAGCCTTATGGTTGTCTTTATATTTCATGTTGAGGTATTATTTCAAAGTAGTTGTAATAGTTGCTACATGGAAGAACAACCATGAAGACGGCGTCATTGACCTTGACGCTACGCCGACGATGATGGAGATCATGCCCGTTTGATGGAGATCATGTCTGTGCTTTGGAGATGCAGATCAAAGGCGCAAGACTAAAGGGCCATATCATATCACATATGAATTGCATGTGATGTTAATCCTTTTATGCATCTTGTATTGCTTAGATCGCGACGGTAGCATTATAAGATGACCCCTCTCACTAAATATCAAGATAATAAAGTGTTCATCCTTAGTATGCACTGTTGCTAAGACTTGTCGTTTCGAAGCATCACGTGATGATTAGGTGTGATAGATTCTACATGTGCATACAACGGGTGCAAGCCAGTTTTGCACACGCGGATACTAAGGTTGCCTTGACAAGCCTAGCATGTATAGACATAGTCTCTGAACACGGGATACCGAAAGGTAGAGCATGAGTCATATGAATGATATGATAAACACTTTGAGTGTTTGCCTTTGAAGATACATCTTTTCTCGGGAAGATCAGACTTGGTGTAGTGGATTTGGTTCGTGTTATCACTAAGACAATGCGAGGGATGTTGTTTTGAGTGGGAGTTCACCTAGTTAATTTAAGAATTAATAGTAAACTCAAATTTATCGTGAACAAAGTCTAAATTGTATTTGAATTAAATTTTGTAGAATTGGCATCCGTTTTCTACTTTGCGCTAGGCTTGTAATTGAGAAAGAAATACTATTAAGTCTGACAAGTAACTTTACGGACTGGTACCGTATCGTTAAAGAATCAAGAAATGATTAAGTCCTATAGCAAACTTTTGGTAATCCTCAAATTGCTGATTCGAAAAGCAATGGTTTCAATTAGTGTCTAAAAATTATCTGTCTTCGTGAAACTTGATGTTCAAATCCGTTTGAAAAGTAAGGAGCTGAAAAGTTTGTTTTCAGAATAAGCAAGGTGTGAGATATATCTGATATCTAAGACCTTAATACAAGATAATAGAATATAATTTAATGAGACTACATAAACTCATAAATTTTATGGGAATGTACGAAGGTTGAAGACGCTAGGCGTCCCGATCCTCCAACTAGTTGGGCACTAACGTTATTCGCATATCCATGTAAGCCATAGTAGCTTCATCGTGAAGTTGTCATGATTTGATGGATAAAAATTATGAGTGAAATTGTTCATCACATTAAAAAGGTACTAATAGTGAAATCCGGAACACTTGTCATGTGATGAACAACTTCAAAGTGAGAACCTCAAGGTTATTGGTATTTGACCAACAAGCCTAGAAGTTATTGATGTTGAAGTGTTTTCAGAAATATGAGGAAATCCGAAAGAGAAACTACAAAAAGGATTTTGGCAGAAAGAAAGAAAAGACTAGAAAGTCTAGCTCAGGTGTATATAGATGATATACATGTTATGAATGTATTCTTTGATTGGTCACACAATGAAGTTCTTGGGTATTTGTACCAGATTGGTTGATATGAGATGTCATACAATACAACGCAATACAAGAATACAATGGCCTAAGTGACTGATAAGGAATATGGTAATAATGCACGTCTGGAGCAAAATAAAGTGTTATTATGTTTGTCGTTGGAATTCTACCTAGCCCTTCAGATTTATAATAAAGAACTTAATAATTGTTATTTTGCTCTGGTCAAATGAAAACAATGAGTTGTTCAAATTATGACCTTACTCCATGTACGATTTATAAGTTATTATAAATCTTAATGGTGAAACACACATACATAACACTGATGCTAAAATGCCGTAAGGCAAATGATTTGAATTCCACTTGTTTGTGGAACCGCCATTTAGGTCATGTTAGAAAGGAACGCATGAAGAAACTCCATGCAAATGGATTTTTGAAGTTATTTGATTTTTTGAACCATTTGACACTTGCAAATCTTTTTTAAAGAAAATGACTGAAATACCGTTCATAGGCCAAGATTTGAACGGGCAACTAACTTAATGGAAACATACATGATGATATATGTGGTTCATTGGGCATAGTTGTGTGCGGAAGATTCTTCTACTTCATGAAAACTTCCAACAATGAATTGAATGTATATATATGGATATATTTATTCGATAAGGAAGAAGTTTGAAACATTTGAATAGATTCAAATAAATTTCAGCATGAAGTGGAAATCATCGTAATAGAAAAGTCAAATATCTATGATTGGATCATGGTGGAAATATTTGAATTACGATTTTTAGCGAACATCTAAGAGAGTTATGAAATTGTTCAACAACTCACGTTTCTCGGAACACCATAGTTATGATGGAGTATTCGAGAGACGTATCCAAACCTTGTTGGATTAATGATGATATAAAATGATGCCATTATATTTTTGTAGATTATGCTTTAGAGACTACCGCTTTTACACTAAATAGAGCGTCATCATAATCCATTGAAATGACTCCATATGAGTTATGGCATGGGTATAAACCTTGATTGTCCTTTCTTAAAGTTTGGTATGCATAGCATAAGTAAATGAGTTTACAACCAAAATCGGATGAATGTCTTTGTTGGTTATCCCAGAGAACAAATTGGGAATTCTTTCCACTATGAAGTCAAAGACAAAACTGTTTGTCGATGTGTCTTGCTTATTTCGAAGAAATTGTTTCTAGCGAAGTATTTGAGTGGGAGGACAATGGAACTTGATAAGGTTGATGAACCTGAGCAAGATGATCAGAGTAGCGCAGCATTGGAAATGGTTTCAGAAGCAGCCACGACGATTATGGCTCCCATGTCTACAAAGTGTTATATTCATGGAGATCGAAGTACCTATTGAACCTTGTAGGTATGGTTTACTTTGTGATCAAATAAATGATTTGTGGACAAAGGATTGATTTTGAACAATGATAAACCAACTACATACAAAGAAGCTATGATGGGCCCTGACTCCGTTAAAATGGCTAAGAGCCATGAAATCCAAGATAGTATCTATAATCAAGCTTGGAGCTTGATAAACCTTTTGAAGAAATAAATACTTTTTGAAAGTAAATAGATCAATGATGTCTACGCACGCTTCTATTCCTGTAGACAGTGTTGGGCCCCCAAGAGCAGAGGTTTGTAGAACAGCAGCAAGTTTCCCTTAAGTGAATCACCCAAGGTTTATCGAACTCAGGGAGGAAGAGGTCAAAGATATCCCTCTCAAGAAACCCTGCAATCACGATACAAGAAGTCTCTTGTGTCCCCAACACACCCAATACACTTGTCAGATGTATAGGTGCACTAGTTCGGCGAAGAGATAGTGAAATACAAGTGGTATGAATGAATATGAGCAGTAGTAACAGTCGCTGTAAAAATAGCTTGTCGGCGTGCGGTTGATGGTAGTAATATTGCAGGAAGTAAAGATGCAGAAAAACGATAAATAAGCGATGATTGCGGTATTTGGAAACAAGGCCTAGGGATCATACTTTCACTAGTGGACACTCTCAACATTGATCACATAATAAAACCACTCTACACTCTCTTGTTGGATGATGAACACCACTAATTGTGTAGGGCTACAAGAGCACCTCAATGCCGGAGTTAACAAGCTCCACAACATTCGATGTTCATATTTAAATAACCTTAGAGTGCATGATAGACCAACGCAATTATACCGAGTACTAACATAGCATGCACCCTGTCACCATCAAGCTATGAAAGGGGGAATAGATCACATCAATACTATCATAGTAATAGTTAACTTCATAATCTACAAGAGAGCACAATCATAACCTATACCAAGTACTTCATGATGCACACACTGTCAACATTACATCATGGAGGAGGAATAGACTACTTTAATAACATCACCGGAGTAACACATAGATGATATTCAACTAGATCACAAAGAGAGAGATGAACCACATAGCTACGGTAGAGCCCTCAGCCTCTGGGAGAACTACTCCTTCCTCATCATAGGAGACAGCGATGGCGATGAAGATGGCGGTGGTGTCGATGGAGATGACTCCGGGGGCAATTCCCCGTCCCGGCAGGGTGCCGGAACAGAGACTTCTGTCCCCCGAATTGGAGTTTCGCAATGGCGGCGGCTCTGGAAGGTTTTCTGGTGTTTCGTCAATCCGTGTCGAAGATTTAGGTCACGAGGCATCTTATAGGCAAAGAGGCGGAGTCGGAGGGGGCACGGGGGACCCACACACTAGGGGCGCCCCCGGGCCGCGCCGCCACCATGTGTGTGGCCCCGGGCCTCCCCTCTGGTCCCTCTCCGGTGTTCTGGAAGCTTCGTGGAATTATAAGGTTCTGGGCGTTGATTTCGTCCGATTCCGAGAATATTTCCTTTTTAGGATTTCTGAAACCAAAAACAGCAGAAAGCAGCAACTGGCACTTCGGCATCTCGTTAATAGATTAGTTCCGGAAAACGCATCAAAATGATATAAAGTGTGAACAAAACATGTAGGTATTGTCATAAAACTAGCATGGAACATAAGAAATTATAGATACGTTTGAGACGTATCAAGCATCCCCAAGCTTAGTTCCTACTCGCCCTCGAGTAGGTAAACGATAACAAGGATAATTTCTGAAGTGACATGCTACTAACATAATCTTGATCATACTATTGTAAAGCATATGAGATGAATGAAGTGATTCAAAGCAATAGTAAAGATAATGACTAAACAACTGAATCATATAACAAAGACTTTTCATGAATAGTACTTCAAGACAAGCATCAATAAGACTTGCATAAGAGTTAACTCATAAAGCAATAAATTCAAAGTAAAAGCATTGAAACAACACAAAGGAAGATATAAGTTTCAGAAGTTGCTTTCAACTTCAACATATTTATCTCATGGATAATTGTCAACACAAAGTAATATAACAAGTGCAATAGGTAAACATGTAAGAATCAATGCACACAGTTGATACAAGTGTTTGCTTCTAAGATAGAAAGAATAGGTAAACTGACTCAACAATAAAGTAAAAGAATGGCCCTTCGCAGAGGGAAGCATGGATTACTATATTTGTGCTAGAGCTTTTATCTTGAAAACAAGAAACAATTTTGTCAACGGTAGTAATAAAGCATATGTGTTATGTATAAGACATCCTATAAGTTGCAAGCCTCATGCATAGATTACCAATAGTGCTCGCACCTTGTCCTAATTAGCTTGGATTAACATGGATTATCATAGCATAGCATATGTTTCAACCAAGTGTCACAAAGGGGTACCTCTATGCCGCCTGTACAAAGGTCTAAGGAGAAAGTTCGCATTGGATTTCTCGCTTTTGATTATTCTCAACTTAGACATCCATACCGGGACAACATAGACAACAGATATGTAACATCCCAATTTTCAAAATTTAGAAACATCATGCATTGCATTCATAAGCATCATGTCATCATTGCATTTTAGGAAGAATTTCAAATACATTTCAAACCCCAAACATAAAATGGCAATATAGCCACATAGGCATGTATGCCAATTTTTGGTTTTATAAAAGATTTTATTTTGCTTCAAAAGTGGTCTCATAGTGAAGGACTTTTCACAAGGTTCCCAACGATATTTTATTCGTAATTTTTCCGACTATTTTTGAATGTCCAAATGCATTTTCAATTAAGAGAGAGAAATAGAAAAGAATAAACAAAAAAAAGGAACAGGCCGGCCAAGCGGGCCGACCCAGCGGCCGATCTGGCCCAGCCGGCCAGGCCTCCCCCTTCCTCCCTTCCCCCTGGGCCGACCTAGGCCACCACCAGGCCGAGCGCCCACGCGCGCGCCCATCGGCCGCTCGCCCCCAACCTCCAGCCGCCCCACGACGCACGCTGCGCACGCACGCAGACCACGCCGGCCAACTCCCGCCCACGATCCCCCACTCGCCCAGCACCTCCCCTCTCTGCCCCGAGCTCGCTCCCATAAAGCCCACGCCAGGCCGCATCTTTTCCCCCTCTTCTCCCTCTCTATTGCGCCCCCAGGCTGCCCGGATCCCTCGCCGGAGTTCGCCGCCACCACGCCACCTCCATCCGCCCGCCACGGCCGCCTCGGCCCGAACCACGCCGTGTCGCGGCTATCCCCAGCTCTTCCTCCGCGTGCCGCACATCGTCCACGCTTTTTCCCGAGCCGAGGACCACCGGAGCGCCGACGCCGTGCACGTCTGAGCCGCCGCCGGCGAACTCGCCATCGCCGCCGGCCACGTCACCGCCACGTCGCCGCCACGCGTGCGTCCAGTCAGCGCCACTGGGTATTCCCTTATTTTCCTTTTTTCTTCTTTCCAATTCCAGCCAACAGATCTCAGCCGTAGATGTTAGTTAGATCCAACGGTGCAAACAGCTGATCCGCGTGAAGGGGTACGCACCAGTAGGAATGCGCCACATGTCTGGGACACACCCTAGGTTTCGTTTAAACAGGATTTCGATAGTCCGCGCTTCGTAAAAATCATAACCAGAGTTCTGTAGGTCCAAAAATTACAAATCATATACCTTTGGAATCCTAAAAATATAAGGAATCTTTCGGAACAACAAAATGTGGACTTACATAAGTTTGAAAACCATTCATATTTAAATGCCTAATCGGAGTACTTCACCCATAAAATGAGATCTACATACCCTTTTCAGGTGATTCCTTTTGCATATGCTTGAAAATGTTACCCTCTGTCCAGTAGTACCAAAATCATCATTTGTCTAATGTATCAAAGTACCATTTGAAAATTAATGGAAGTTGCCCTTCGCTAGAGCGACATAGACGGTTCGCAATAATCCAACCAAACGAAAAACTTGACCATGGCATCATGCATATAGTTACAACCAGAGAAAAATAAATGAAGTGCACTTGTGTAAACCTCATATGCATTTCATGTCTATGTTTGTGCATTTGTGTCTTGCATTGTGCTTATGGTGCAATGTTATCGGATTGTAGATTGTGATTGTGCCGACTGCAACGGTTGTGCTTGTGAAGATTGTGCCAACTCTCCACCTTATCCAGGCAAGAGACACACACAAATGTCCCAGTTTTTATCTATGCACAGTAGAGATTTTTGTAGTATACATGTGTAGGGTTCTATGCTTTGCTATGCAATCCCGATGAGTCTAGCTACCCCTACTTGACTTACTTTGTCGCCATTAAATTTAGTTGTTGCTCAGCTATGCTATAAAATGATTTTGTTAGTGTGTTATGGAAAACAACTAAGTTTAATGAACTACCTGGGTGGAATTGATATTGCTCGGTTTATGTTGAGTGGTTGCACCGGAGTCATGTCTATGGCGGTCGTGTGCATCACACTTGTGGACGGCCACCCAGGAACAAAGAGATAATAGACAACCTTGCTCATTAGCTTACCGTACAGCCACATGCTATATGGGCTCTGGCTTGACAGAGTATGTTGTGTGAATCTGGGCCCTACGCGACATGATGATGTAGGGGAATGTAGGTTGGAGCGGGTCCGTAGAGAAAGGTCTGGGTGATCACTTCGGAAAAGTCTCGTCCTAGTCAACATCTGTCCATTTGAGCAAATTGTGCATCATGGAAGAAGAAGAACAGACTAGGTCATGTGGGTAAATTTGTACAACCTCTGCAGAGTGTAAAACTAAGTACTTAGCCGTGTCCCCGGTTACGGACAATTTGAGCGAACTGACAAGGATCCTGTTCGAAAGTCTCCTCATTCCAATTTCTTAAATAAAACTTGATGGGTGAACAGGGAATATGACAATTGGTGCAAGTGACTATCGGCTAGCAGGTCCCGTGCCATGTCTATGGTCTATGTCTGCAGGGGTAGGTTGCCCAAACCAAGTTGATCATATGAAATAGGAAGGCTCACTGATGTCTATCGGTGGTGTCAAGGCTCACTGATGTCTATCGGTGGTGTCCAGGTTCATTGATGTCTATCAATGGTACCGCTTAATTAGTATGAAAGAAAATGTTTTGTCAAATGATAGGGTAAAATTGGCTTTATGCAAATATGCCTGAGCTCTACCAGCCAAATGTGCACTTAAGTGTTAGGTTGCCACTTGTGTCCACCATAGTGTCATCTTGCCAATACAATTCCAAATGTATTGACCTTCGGGCCGTAACGTTTTATGTTGCAGGTTACTTCTCTAGCTGAAGATGTTTGTTTAGGTTCACGAGTCTTTGCCCAACATGTCTGCCTGTGGCTTCATGAAGGAAGATGGATCCATGCTTTATGATTTCCTTGCTGCTTTAAACTCTGAATTTGTGCTAGCCTGAGAGCTATGCAACTTGTATCGAACTATTTTATTTCCGCTGGATCTTAGGTTGTAATGAAGACCTTTGCTACTTGGTATTTCATCTTAAACTGTGTGTGCTAGCAGTTCGATCCAGGGACTAGCACGGTTGCACAGAGACTCTCACTTTTTCAGGTGAGGTCACAACAAGATAATGGACTCCTCTTTAATGCATAAGCATTCAACAACAGATAATATTCTCATAGGAGATTGAGGATTAATTGTCCAAACTGAAACTTCCACCATGGATCATGGCTTTAGTTAGCGGCCCAATGTTCTTCTCTAACAATATGCATACTCAAACCATATGATCATGAAAAATCACCCTTACTTCAGACAAGACGAACATGCATAGCAACTCACATGATATTCAACAAAGGTGTAATAGTTGGTGGCGTCCCCAGAAACATGGTTACCGCTCAACAAGCAACTTATAAGAAATAAGATACATAGCTACATATTCTTCACCACAATAGTTTTTAAGGCTATTTTCCCATGAGCTATATATTGCAAAGACAACGAATGAAGTTTTAAAGGTAGCACTCAAGTAATTTACTTTGGAATGGCAGATAAATACCATGTAGTAGGTAGGTATGGTGGACACAAATGGCATGGTTATTGGCTCAAGGATTTGGATGCACGAGAAGAATTCCTCTCAATACAAGGCTAGGCTAGCAAGGTTGTTTGAAGCAAACTCAAGTATAAAACGGTGCAGCAAGACTCACATATGAACATATTGTAAGTATTATAACACTTTACATCGTCTCCTTGTTGTTCAAACACCTTAACCAGAAAATATCTAGACTCTAAAGACCAATAATGCAAACCAAATTTTAACAAGCTCTATGTAGTTCTTCATTAATAGGTGCAAAGTACATGATGCAAGAGCTTAAACATGATCTATATGAGCACAACAATTGCCAAGTATCAAATTATTCAAGACATTATACCATTTACCACATGCGGCATTTTCCGTTTTCAACCATATAACAATGAACGAAGTAGTTCAACCTTCGCAATGAACATTAAGAATAAAGCTAAGAACATATGTGTTCATACGAAACAACGGAGCGTGTCTCTCTCCCACACAAGGATGAATTTATTCAGAGAATGAAAATAACAAAAAGAAAATAAAAGCACACAGACGCTCCAAGTAAAGCACATAAGATGTGACGGAATAAAAATATAGTTTCACTAGAGGTGACCTGATAAGTTGTCGATGAAGAAGGGGATGCCTTGGGCAACTCCAAGCTTAGATGCTTGAGTCTTCTTGAAATATGCAGGGATGAACCACGGGGGCATCCCCAAGCTTAGACTTTTCACTCTTCTTGATCATATTGTATCATCCTCCTCTCTTGACCCTTGAAAACTTCCTCCACACCAAACTCAAAACAAACTCATTAGAGGGTTAGTATATAATCACAAATTCACATGTTCAGAGGTGACACAGTCATTCTTAACACTTCTGGACATTGCTCAAAGCTACTGGAAATTAATGGAACAAAGAAATCCATCCAACACAGCAAAAGAGGCAATGCGAAATAAAAGGCAGAATCTGTCAAAACAGAACAGTCCGTAAAGACGAATTTTTTAGAGGCACCAGACTTGCTCAGATGAAAATGCTCAAATTTAATGAAAGTTGCGTACATATCCGAGGATCACGCAAGTAAATTGGCAGATTTTTCCGACTTACCTACGGAGAACCCTGCCCAAATTCGTGACGAGAAGAAATCTGTTTCACGCAGTAATCCAAATCTAGTATGAACCTTACTATCAAAGACTTTACTTGGCACAACAATGCAATAAAATAAAGATAAGGAGAGGTTGCTACAATAGTAACAACTTCCAAGACTCAAATATAAAACAAAATTGCTGTAGTAAAATAAACACATGGGTTATCTCCCAAGAAGTGCTTTCTTTATAGCCATTAAGATGGGCTCAGTAATTTCAATGATGCACTCCCAAGAAATAAGAGTTGAAGCAACAGAGAGCATCAAGAAGCAAATTCAAAACAAATTTAAGCCTAACCCACTTCCTATGAAAAGGAATCTTGTAAATAAACAAATTCATGAAGCATAATGCAACAAGCATAGAAAGATAAAACAAGTGTAACTTCAAAATTTTCAGCATATAGAGATTTGTTTTAGTAACATGAAAATTTCTACAACCATATTTTCCTCTCTCATAATAATATCCAGTAGCATCATGAGCAAACTCAACAATATGACTATCAAATGAAACATACTTATCATGAGTCTCATGCATAAAATTATTACTCTCCACATAAGCATAATCAATTTTATTAGTAATAGTGGGAGCAAATTCAACAAAGTAGTTATCATCAAATATAGGAGGCATATTGTAATCATAATTAAATTTATCATCCATAGTAGGCGGCACCAAAAGACCACTATCATTATAATCATCATAAATAGGAGGCAAAGTATCATCAAAGAAAATTTTCTCCTCAATGCTTGGGGGACTAAAAATATCATGCTCATCAAAGCCAGCTTCCCCAAGCTTAGAACTTTCTATATCATTAACAACAATGGTGTTCAAAGCGTTCATACTAATATCATTGCTACTAGCATGCAAATAAGGTTCCATAGGTTTTTAAATTTTCGCATCAAACAATCCATGTCTTAACTCAGGAAATAGATTAAAAAGCTCACTGTTATTTTCCATTATGCCTAACTAGTGAAAAACAAGAAACAAAAAGATGCAATTGCAGGATCTAAAGGAAATAGCTTTGAGCACTCACACACCGGTAACAGTGCTAGGAAATAGCTTAGTAGTCAGAGAATGTGAATACCTTTTACCTTACCTCCCCGGAAACGGCGCCAGAAAATAGCTTGATGTCTACGCACGCTTCTATTCCTGTAGACAGTGTTGGGCCTCCAAGAGCAGAGGTTTGTAGAACAGCAGCAAGTTTCCCTTAAGTGAATCACCCAAGGTTTATCGAACTCGGGGAGGAAGAGGTCAAAGATATCCCTCTCAAGCAACCCCGCAATCACGATACAAGAAGTCTCTTGTATCCCCAACACACCCAATACACTTGTCGGATGTATAGGTGCACTAGTTCGGCGAAGAGATAGTGAAATACAAGTGGTATGAATGAATATGAGCAGTAGTAACGGCGCCGGAAAGTAGCTTGTCTGGCGTGCGGTTGATGGTAGTAATATTGCAGGAAGTAAAGATGCGGTAAAACAAGTAAATAAGCGATGATTGCGGTATTTGGAAACAAGGCCTAGGGATCATACTTTCACTAGTGGACACTCTCAACATTGATCACATAATAAAACCACTCTACACTCTCTTGTTGGATGATGAACACCACTAATTGTGTAGGGCTACAAGAGCACCTCAATGCCGGAGTTAACAAGCTCCACAACATTCGATGTTCATATTTAAATAACCTTAGAGTGCATGATAGACCAACGCAATTATACCGAGTACTAACATAGCATGCACCCCTGTCACCATCAAGCTATGAAAGGGGGAATAGATCACATCAATACTATCATAGTAATAGTTAACTTCATAATCTACAAGAGATCACAATCATAACCTATACCAAGTACTTCATGATGCACACACTCGTCAACATTACATCATGGAGGAGGAATAGACTACTTTAATAACATCACCAGAGTAACACATAGATGATATTCAACTAGATCACAAAGAGAGAGATGAACCACATAGCCACGGTAGAGCCCTCAGCCTCGGGGGAGAACTACTCCCTCCTCATCATAGGAGACAGCGATGGCGATGAAGATGGCGGTGGTGTCGATGGAGATGACTCCGGGGCAATTCCCCGTCCCGGCAGGGTGCCGGAACAGAGACTTCTGTCCCCGAATTGGAGTTTCGCGATGGCGGCGGCTCTGGAAGGTTTTCTGGTGTTTCGTCAATCCGTGTCGAAGATTTAGGTCACGAGGCATCTTATAGGCAAAGAGGCGGAGTCGGAGGGGGCACGGGGGACCCACACACTAGGGGGGCGCCCCCCTGGGCCGCGCCGCCACCATGTGTGTGGCCCTGGGCCTCCCCTCTGGTCCCTCTCCGGTGTTCTGGAAGCTTCGTGGAATTATAAGGTTCTGGGCGTTGATTTCGTCCGATTCCGAGAATATTTCCTTTCTAGGATTTCTGAAACCAAAAACAGCAGAAAGCAGCAACTGGCACTTCGGCATCTCGTTAATAGGTTAGTTCCGGAAAACGCATCAAAACGATATAAAGTGTGAACAAAACATGTAGGTATTGTCATAAAACTAGCATGGAACATAAGAAATTATAGATACGTTTGAGACGTATCAATCAATAAAATTAATAGACTTGGATATAATATCCTCAAACAAGCTTGACTTGTCGAAAAATTGTTTACGACAAAGTTTAAAGAGTTGTCTGCTATAAGATTAGATCTTTCGCAGCGATGCTTGTAGTCTATACGGATTTTTCTAGTAATCGCTACATATTTCTTTTATGAGATATGTTAGTAGGATGACAGAATTACATTCCTTATCAAAGTATGTATTAAAGGTGTACACAAGATACAATTGAGAGTTTTGCTAATCCGTAGAATGCTAGAAAGGTATACAAACTTCACTGGATGAAGTAAGTATCACGGAGTTGGAATCTTCACCGGATGAAATAATCAAAGAGTTATGATTTCATCATAAACGATGAAGAAGCTTGCATTTGCAAGAAATTAAGTGGGAGCGCTGAGACATAGTTATAATATTATATGTGGATGACATATCATTGATTATAAATGATGTAATTATATACTTGATGTGATTAAAAGGTTTCATTGAGAATTAACTTCAATGAAAGGATATGGACTGAAACATATTTAGTGTCAAGATCTATGAAGATCCAGTGGACACATAATAAGTTTAAGTTAAAGTACATAGAATGAATATTGAAGTAGTTCAATATAAAAATATTAAGAAGGTGTTCTTTTTCCATGTGAAGGTTTAACAAGACTTGAGTGTATTTAACACTCGATGAGTAAAAACACATGACTGATTTTAGATCACGAATAATATGTACAAAATCAGATGTCCTGTGCTCTAAAGTGTTAAGAGCATATACTAGAATGATTCATGTAATGATCATTGGACAACACTAAGAATATCCCTGAGTGCTTAGGAGAACCAAGGATATATATATATAGTTTTGTATGGGTAATGACAAACAAATCGCTGTAAGGTGTTGCACCGATATTAGTTTGGTCACATATAAAAAAATACAATTTCAATCTCAATTAGGCTAAATGTTGTTTAAATGGTAGCACAGTGAGCTAGAAAAAGTATATGCTAGATTTAGATGAGTTCTAAATATTGTGACGGATTCTACAAACGAAGGCAGAGTATGTCATTGTTTTGACAATGACTGAGGAGTTTTAAGTCGAGGTGTTCTTTGAGAACTTGGTGTAGTTCCGATAATGTCAGAACTTTCAAGCTATATTATGTGTGACAATATTAGTGACATATTTCAGGCCGCGGAATTAAGGTTCCACCAGAAGACTGAACATATATGATTAATGCCGACTCATTTGGAAAATGAGTGATGCGTTGAGACGCAAATGAATTGCAAAATACATACGTTTCCGAGCGTGTCAGATCCGTTGACTGAAACCTCTCCCGTGAGCAAAACATGATAAGCACCAGAAGGCCAAGGTGTTATATCTTTACAAATATAAACTAGATTATTGACTCTAGTGCAAGTGGGAGACTGTTGGAGATATGCCCGAGAGGCAATAATAAAATAGTTATTGTTATATCTTAGTATTCATGATAAATGTTTACACTCCATGCTATAATTGTATTAACCGGAAACATTAATACATGTGTGTTGTGTAAACAACCGCAGTCCCTAGTAAGCCTCTCATTTAACTAGCTTGTTGATTAATAGATGATCATGGTTTTCTGATCATGAACATCGGATGTTATTAATAACAAGATCATATCATTAGGTGAATGATGTGATGGACACACCCATAGTAAGCATAGCATGAGATCAAGTCATTAAGTTCAAACTTGCTATTAGCTTTCGATACATAGTTACCTAGTCGTTCGACCATGAGATCATGTAAATCACTTACACCGGAAGGATGCTTTGATTACATCAAATGCCATTGCGTAAATGGGTGGTTATAAAGATGGGATTAAGTATTCAGAAAGTGTGAGTTGAGGCATATGGATCAAGAGTTGGATTTGTCCATCCCGATGACGGATAGATATACTCTGGGCCCTCTCGGTGGAATGTCGTCTAATTAGCTTGCAAGCATGTGACTAGGTCACAAGAGATGACATACCACGGTACGAGTAAAGAGTACTTGTCGGTAACGAGGTTGAACTAGGTATGGAGATACCGATGATTGAACCTCAGACAAGTAAAGTATCGCGTGACAAAGGGAATTGGTATCGTATGTGAATGGTTCTTTTGATCACGAAGTAATCGTTGAATATGTGGGAGCTATTATGGATCTCTAGGTCTGATGTCTACACACGCTTCTATTCTTGTAGACAGTGTTGGGCCTCAAAGAGCAGAGGTTCGTAGAATAGCGGCAAGTTTCCCTTAAGTGAATCACCCAAGGTTTATCGAACTCAGGGAGGTAGAGGTCAAAGATATCCTGATACGTCTCCGACGTATCGATAATTTCTTATGTTCCATGCCACATTATTGATGATATCTACATGTTTTATGCATACTTTATGTCATATTTATGCGTTTTCCGGAACTAACCTATTGACGAGATGCCGAAGGGCCGATTGCTTTGTTCTACTGCTGTTTTTGGTTTCAGAAATCCTAGTAAGGAAATATTCTCGGAATCGGACGAAATCAACGCCCAGCATCTTAGGATCACGCGAAGCTTCCAGAACACCCAAGAGAGGCCAGAGGGGGGCCACTGGGCCACCAGATGACACCCTGGCGCGGCCAAGGGGGGGCCCGCGCCCCCCTGTAGTGTCGTCGCCTCGTCGACCCTGCGACTCCGCCTCTTCGCCTATATAAAGGTCCCTGACCTAAAACATCGATACGGAAAAGCCACGGTACGAGAAACCTTCCAGAGCCGCCACCATCGCGAAGCCAAGATGCGGGGACAGAGTCTCTGTTCCGGCACGCCGCCGGGACGGGGAAGTGCCCCCGGAAGGCTCCTCCATCGACACCACCGCCATCTCCATCAACGCTGCTATCTCCCATGAGGAGGGAGTAGTTCTCCATCGAGGCTCGGGGCTGTACCGGTAGCTATGTGGTTCATCTCTCTCCTATGTACTTCAATACAATAATCTCATGAGCTGCCTTACATGATTGAGATTCATATGATGATGCTTGTAATCTAGATGTCATTATGCTAGTCAAGTGGATTTTACTTATGTGATCTCCGGAGACTCCTTGTCCCACGTGTGTAAAGGTGACGAGTGTGTGCACCGTGTGGGTCTCTTAGGCTATATTTCACGGAATACTTATTCATCGTTATGAATGGCATAGTGAAGTGCTTATTTATATCCCTTTATGATTGCAATGTGTTTTGTATCACAATTTATCTCGTGTGCTACTCTAGTGATGTTATTAAAGTAGTTTATTCCTCTTGCACGGTGTAATGGTGACGAGTGTGTGCATCGTGTAGTACTTGGCGTAGGCTATGATTGTGATCTCTTGTAGATTATGAAGTTAACTATTGCTATGATGGTATTGATGTGATCTATGCCTCCTTTCGTAGCGTGAAGGTGACAGTGTGCATGATATGTTAGTACTTGGTTTGGTTATGTTGATCTGTCATGCACTCTAAGGTTATTTAAACATGAACATCGAATATTGTGGAGCTTGTTAACTCCGGCATTGAGGGTTCGTGTAATCCTACACAGTTAGTGGTGTTCATCATCCAACAAGAGAGTGTAGAGTCTAGCATTTATCTATTTATTCTGTTATGTGATCAATGTTGAGAGTGTCCACTAGTGAAAGTATGATCCCTAGGCCTTGTTCCTAAATACTTCTATCGCTGCTTGTTTACTGTTTTACTGCATCTCTATGATGTCTACGGGAGCTTCTATTCTTGTAGACAGTGTTGGGCCTCCAAGAGCAGAGGTTTGTAGAACAGCAGCAAGTTTCCCTTAAGTGGATCACCCAAGGTTTATCGATCTCAGGGAGGAAGAGGTCAAAGATATCCCTCTCATGCAACCACTGCAACCACAAAGCAAGAAGTCTCTTGTGTCCCCAACACACCTAAGAGGTGCACTAGTTCGGCGAAGAGATAGTGAAATACGGGTGGTATGAATAAGAAGTAGCAACGGCACCGGAAAAGTGCTTTGCCCGGGACGATAAACAAGCGAGTAGTAACACGAGCAGTAGTAACGCAGTAAAACGAGTAAACAAACGGCGATAGCGATATTTAGGAACAAGGCCTAGGGATTAGACTTTCACTATTGGACACTCTCAACATTGATCACATAACGAGAATAGATAAATGCATACTCTACACTCTTGTTGGATGATGAACACATTGCGTAGGATTACACGAACCCTCAATGCCGGAGTTAACAAGCTCCACAATTCAATGTTCATATTTAAATAACCTTAGAGTGCAAGAAAGATCAACACGACTAAACCAAGTACTAACACAAGCATGCACATCGTCACCTTCACGCTATGTAGGAGGAATAGATCACATCAATACTATCATAGCAATAGTTAACTTCACAATCTACAAGAGATCATGATCATAGCATACGCCAAGTACTAACACGGATGCACACACTTGTCACCATTACACCGTGCGGGAGGAATAAAACTACTTTAATAACATTGCTAGAGTAGCACATAGATAAATTGTGATACAAAACACATTGCAATCATAAAGAGATATAAATAAGCACTTCACTACGCCATTCATAACAGTGAGTAAGTATTCTGTGAAATATAGCCTAAGAGACCCACACGGTGCACACACTGTCACCTTTACACACGTGGGACAAGGGGTCTCCGGAGATCACATAAGTAAAACTCACTTGACTAGCACAATGACATCTAGATTACAAGCATCATCATATGAATCGCAATCATGTAAGGCAGCTCATGAGATTATTGTATTGAAGTACATAGGAGAGAGATGAACCACATAGCTACCGGTACAGCCCCGAGCCTCGATGGAGAACTACTCCCCCTCATGGGAGCAGCAGCGGTGATGAAGATGGCGGTGGAGATGGCAGCGGTGTAGATGGAGAAGCCTTCCGGGGCACTTCCCCGCTCCGGCGGGGTGCCGGAACGGAGACTCCTGTCCCCGGATCTTGGCTTCGCGATGGCGGCGGCTCCGGAAGGTTTACGTGGGTTTCGTCCTTCGTCATAGGGTTTTCGCGACGGAGGCTTTAAATAGGCGGAAGGGCAGCCTCGGAGGGGCACGGGGCCACCACACCATAGGGCGGCGCGGCCCCCCTCCGGCCGCGCCGGGGTGTGGTGTGGGGCCCCCGGGGCTTCCCTCTGGCGGCTCTCGGGTGTTCTGGATGGTTCCGGGAAAAATAGGACCCTGGGTCTTGATTTCGTCCGATTCCGAGAATATTTCCTTACTAGGATTTCTGAAACCAAAAACAGCAGAAAACAGGAACTGGCACTTCGGCATCTTGTTAATAGGTTAGTTCCAGAAAACGCATAAATATGACATAAAATGTGCATATAACATGTAGATATCATCAATAATGTGGCATGGAACATAAGAAATTATCGATACGTCGGAGACGTATCAGCATCCCCAAGCTTAGTTCCTGCTCGTCCCGAGCAGGTAAACGATAAACAAAGATAATTTCTGGAGTGACATGCCATCATAAACTTGATCATATTATTTGTAAACATATGTAGTGGATGTAGCGATCAAAACAATGGTAATGACATGAGTAAACAAGTGAATCATAAAGCAAAGACTTTTCATGAATAGTACTTCAAGACAAGCATCAATAAGTCTTGCATAAGAGTTAACTCATAAAGCAATAAATCAAAGTAAAGGTATTGAAGCAACACAAAGGAAGATTAAGTTTCAGCGGTTGCTTTCAACTTGTAACATGTATATCTCATGGATAATTGTCAACATCGAGTAATATAATAAGTGCAATATGCAAGTATGTAGGAATCAATGCACAGTTCACAAAAGTGTTTGCTTCTTGAGGTGGAGAGAGATAGGTGAACTGACTCAACATAAAAGTAAAGAGAATGGTCCTTCAAAGAGGAAAGCATCGATTGCTATATTTGTGCTAGAGCTTTTATTTTGAAAACATGAAACAATTTTGTCAACGGTAGTAATAAAGCATATGAGTTATGTAAATTATATCTTACAAGTTGCAAGCCTCATGCATAGTATACTAATAGTGCCCGCACCTTGTCCTAATTAGCTTGGACTACCGGATCATCGCAATACACATGTTTTAACCAACTGTCACAATGGGGTACCTCCATGCCGCCTGTACAAAGGTCTAAGGAGAAAGCTCGCATTTTGGATTTCTCGCTTTTGATTATTCTCAACTTAGACATCCATACCGGGACAACATGGACAACAGATAATGGACTCCTCTTTAATGCATAAGCATGTGGCAACAATTATTATTCTCATATGATATTGAGGATATATGTCCAAAACTGAAACTTCCACCATGAATCATGGCTTTAGTTAGCGGCCCAATGTTCTTCTCTAACAATATGCATGCTCCAACCATTAAGGTGGTAGATCTCTCTTACTTCAGACAAGACGGACATGCATAGCAACTCACATGATATTCAACAAATAATAGTTGATGGCGTCCCCGAAGCATGGTTATCGCACAACAAGCAACTTAATAAGAGATAAAGTGCATAAGTACATATTCAATACCACAATAGTTTTTAAGCTATTTGTCCCTTGAGCTATATATTGTAAAGGTGAATGATGGAATTTTAAAGGTAGCACTCAAGCAATTTACTTTGGAATGGCGGATAAATACCATGTAGTAGGTAGGTATGGTGGACACAAATGGCATAGTGGTTGGCTCAAGGATTTTGGATGCATGAGAAGTATTCCCTCTCGATACAAGGTTTAGGCTAGCAAGGTTATTTGAAACAAACACAAGGATGAACGGTACAACAAAACTCACATAAAAGACATATTATAAATATTATAAGACTCTACACCGTCTTCCTTGTTGTTCAAAACTCAATACTAGAAATTATCTAGACTTTAGAGAGACCAAATATGCAAACCAAATTTTAGCATACTCTATGTATTTCTTCATTAATGGGTGCAAAGTATATGATGCAAGAGCTTAAACATGAGCACAACAATTGCCAAGTATCAAATTATCCAAGACATTTTAGAATTACTACATGTAGTATTTTCCAATTCCAACCATATAACAATTTAACGAAGAAGAAACTTCGCCATGAATACTATGAGTAGAGTCTAAGGACATACTTGTCCATATGCTACAGCGGAGCGTGTCTCTCTCCCACAAAGTGAATGCTAGGATCCATTTTATTCAAACAAAACAAAAACAAAAACAAACCAACGCTCCAAGCAAAGTGCATAAGATGTGACGGAATAAAAATATAGTTTCGGGGGAGGAACTTGATAATGTTGTCGATGAAGAAGGGGATGCCTTGGGCATCCCCAAGCTTAGACGCTTGAGTCTTCTTAGAATATGCAGGGGTGAACCACGGGGCATCCCCAAGCTTAGAGCTTTCACTCTCCTTGATCATAGTATATCATCCTCCTCTCTTGATCCTTGAAAACTTCCTCCACACCAAACTCGAAACAACTCATTAGAGGGTTAGTGCATAATAAAAATTCACATGTTCAGAGGTGACACAATCATTCTTAACACTTCTGGACATTGCATAAAGCTACTGGAAGGTAATGGAACAAAGAAATCCATCCAACACAGCGAAAGAGGCAATGCGAAATAAAAGGCAGAATCTGTCAAAACAGAACAGTCCGTAAAGACGAATTTTATTAGGGCACCAGACTTGCTCAAATGAAAATGCCCAAATTGAATGAAAGTTGCGCACATATCTGAGGATCATGCAAGTAAATTGGCTTAATTTTCTGAGCTACCTACAGGGAGGTAGACCCAGATTCGTGACAGACAAAGAAATGCTGGAACTGCGCGAGTAATCCAAATCTAGTATCAACCTTTCTATCAACGACTTTACTTGGCACAACAAAACACAAAACTAAGATAAGGAGAGGTTGCTACAGTAGTAAATAACTTCCAAGACACAAATATAAAACAAAGTACTGTAGCAAAATAACACATGGGTTATCTCCCAAGAAGTTCTTTCTTTATAGCCGTTAAGATGGGCTCAGCAGTTTTAATGATGCTCACATGAAAAATAGAGTATGAAGCAAAAGAGAGCATCAAGAAGCAAATTAAAAACAAATTTAAGTCTAACATGCTTCCTATGCATAGGAATCTTGTAAATAAACAAGTTCATGAAGAGCAAAGTAACAAGCATAGGAAGATAAAACAAGTGTAGCTTCAAAAATTTCAGCACATAGAGAGGCATTTTAGTAACATGAAAATTTCTACAACCATATTTTCCTCTCTCATAATAACTTTCAGTAGCAACATGAGCAAACTCAACAATATAACTATCACATAAAGCATTCTTATCATGAGTCTCATTCATAAAATTATTACTCTCCACATAAGTGTAATCAATTTTATTAGTTGTAGTGGGAGCAAATTCAACAAAGTAGCTATCATTATTATTCTCATCAAGTGTAGGAGGCATAGTATAATCACAACAAAATTTACTCTCCATAGTAGGTGGCAACAAAAGACCACTATCATTATAATCATCATAGATAGGAGGCAAAGTATCATCAAAGAAAATTTTCTCCTCAACGCTTGGGGGACTAAAAAGATCATGAAAACTAGCTTCCCCAAGCTTAGAACTTTCTATATCATTATCAACAATGGTGTTCAAAGCGTTCATACTAATATTACTACCAGCATGCAAATAAGATTTCATAGGTTTTTTAATTTTCGCATCAAACAATCCATGTTTTAAATCAGGAAATAGAATAAGAAGCTCATTGTTGTCCATTATGCCAAACTAGTGTAAACAAGAAACAAAAAGATGCAATTGCAGGATCTAAAGGAAATAGCTTCGAGCACAAACACAATGGTGCCGGAAAAGTATCGTTACACTGGAACCGGAGTATGAGTGCCTTTTACCTTTCCTCCCGAGCAACGGCGCCGGAAAAGTGCTTGATGTCTACGGGAGCTTCTATTCTTGTAGACAGTGTTGGGCCTCCAAGAGCGAGAGGTTTGTAGAACGAGCAACAAGTTTCCCTTAAGTGGATCACCCAAGGTTTATCGATCTCGGGGAGGAAGAGGTCAAAGATATCCCTCTCATGCAACCACCGCAACCACAAAGCAAGAAGTCTCTTGTGTCCCCAACACACCTAAGAGGTGCACTAGTTCGGCGAAGAGATAGTGAAATACAGGTGGTATGAATAAGCGGTAGCAACGGCACCGTGAAAAGTGCTTTGCCCGGGACGGTAAACAAGCGGTAGTAACACAGCGAGTAGTAACGCAGGTAAAACGAGTAAACAAACGGCGATAGCGATATTTAGGAACAAGGCCTAGGGATTAGACTTTCACTAGTGGACACTCTCAACATTGATCACATAACAGAATAGATAAATGCATACTCTACACTCTTGTTGGATGATGAACACATTGCGTAGGATTACACGAACCCTCAATGCCGGAGTTAACAAGCTCCACAATTCAATGTTCATATTTAAATAACCTTAGAGTGCAAGAAAGATCAACACGACTAAACCAAGTACTAACACAGACATGCACACTCGTCACCTTCACGCTATGTAGGAGGAATAGATCACATCAATACTATCATAGCAATAGTTAACTTCACAATCTACAAGAGATCATGATCATAGCATACGCCAAGTACTAACACGGATGCACACACTGTCACCATTACACCGTGCGGGAGGAATAAAACTACTTTAATAACATTGCTAGAGTAGCACATAGATAAATTGTGATACAAAACACATTGCAATCATAAAGAGATATAAATAAGCACTTCACTACGCCATTCATAACGGTGAGTAAGTATTCTCCGAAATATAGCCTAAGAGACCCACACGGTGCACACACTCGTCACCTTTACACACGTGGGACAAGGGGTCTCCGGAGATCACATAAGTAAAACTCACTTGACTAGCACAATGACATCTAGATTACAAGCATCATCATATGAATCTCAATCATGTAAGGCAGCTCATGAGATTATTGTATTGAAGTACATAGGAGAGAGATGAACCACATAGCTACCGGTACAGCCCCGAGCCTCGATGGAGAACTACTCCCTCCTCATGGGAGCAGCGGCGGTGATGAAGATGGCGGTGGAGATGGCAGCGGTGTCGATGGAGAAGCCTTCGGGGGCACTTCCCCGCTCCGGCAGGGTGCCGGAACGGAGACTCCTGTCCCCCAGATCTTGGCTTCGCGATGGCGGCGGCTCTGGAAGGTTTCTGTGGGTTTCGTCCTTCGTCATAGGGTTTTCGCGACGGAGGCTTTAAATAGGCGGAAGGGCAGCCTCGGTGGGGGCATGGGGCCACCACACCATAGGGCGGCGCGGCCCCCCCTCTGGCCGCGCCAGGGTGTGGTGTGGGGCCCCCAGGGCTTCCCTCTGGCGGCTCTCGGGTGTTCTGGATGGTTCCGGTAAAAATAGGAACCTGGGTCTTGATTTCGTCCGATTCCGAGAATATTTCCTTACTAGGATTTCTGAAACCAAAAACAGCAGAAAACAGGGACTGGCACTTCGGCATCTTGTTAATAGGTTAGTTCCAAAAAACGCATAAATATGACATAAAATGTGCATATAACATGTAGATATCATCAATAATGTGGCATGGAACATAAGGAATTATCGATACGTCGGAGACGTATCACTCTACTGTCCGCAATATTACCACCATCAACCACACGCCAGTCCTGGGCAAAGCACTTTTCTGGTGCCGTTGCTACTGCTTATATTTATTCATACCACCTGTATTTCACTATCTCTTCGCCGAACTAGTGCACCTATTAGGTGTGTTGGGGACACAAGAGACTTCTTGCTTTGTGGTTGCGGGGTTGCATGAGAGGGATATCTTTGACCTCTTCCTCCACCGAGTTCGATAAACCTTGGGTGATCCACTTAAGGGAAACTTGTTGCTGTTCTACAAACCTCTGCTCTTGGAGGCCCAACACTGTCTACAAGAATAGAAGCACCCGTAGACATCAAGCACTTTTCTGGCGACGTTGCCGGGGAGGAAAGGTAAAAGGCATTCATACTCCGGTCCCAGGTAAAGTACTTTTCTGGCGCCATTGTGTGAGTGTTCGAAGCTATTTCCTTTAGATCCTGCAATTGCATCTTTTTGTTTCTTGTTTACACTAGTTCGGCATAATGGACAACAATGAGCTTCTTATTCTATTTCTGGATTTAAGACATGGATGGTTTGATGCGAAAATTAAAAAACCCATGGAACATATTAGTATGAACACTTTGAATACCATTGTTGCTAATGATATAGAAAGTTCTAAGCTTGGGGAAGCTGGTTTTGATGAGCATGATCTTTTTAGTCCCCCAAGCATTGAGGAGAAAATACTTTGATGATACTTTGCCTCCTATTTATGATGATTATAATGATAGTAGTCTTTTAGTACCACCTGTTATGGAGGATAAATTTGATTATGATTACAATATGCCTCCTATATTTGATAATGAAAATAATAATGATAGCTACTTTGTTGAATTTGCTCCCACTATTACTAATAAAATTGATTATGCTTATGTTGGGAGTAGTAATAATTTTATGCATGAGACTCATGATAAGAATGCTTTATGTGATAGTTATATTGTTGAGTTTGTTCATGATGCTACTGAAAGTTATTATGAGAGAGGAAAATATGGTTGTAGAAGTTTTCATGTTACTAAAACACCTCTCTATATGCTGAAATTTTTGAAGTTACACTTGTTTTATCTTTCTATGCTTGTTGCATTATGCTTCATGAATTTGTTTATTTACAAGATTCCTATGCATAGGAAGCATGTTAGGCTTAAATTTGTTTTGAATTTGCCTCTTGATGCTCTCTTTCGCTTCAACTCTTATTTCTTGCGAGTGCATCATTAAAACTGCTGAGCCCATCTTAATGGCTATAAAGAAAGAACTTCTTGGGAGATAACCCATGTGTTTATTTGCTACAGTACTTTTATTTTGTATTTGAGTCTTGGAAGTTGTTACTACTGTAGCAACCTCTCCTTATCTTATTTTTATCGCATTGTTGTGCCAAGTAAAGTCTTTGATAGTAAGGTTCATACTAGATTTGGATTACTGCTCCGAAACAGATTTCTTGTCTGTCACGAATCTGGGCCTAATTCTCTGTAGGTAACTCAGAAAATTATGCCAATTTACGTGCGTGATCCTCGGATATGTACGCAACTTTCATTAAATTTGAGCATTTTCATTTGAGCAAGTCCGGTGCCTCTTTAAAATTCGTCTTTACGGATCGTTCTGTTTTGATAGATTCTGCCTTTTATTTCGCATTGCTTCTTTTGCTATGTTGGATGGATTTCTTTGTTCCATTACCTTCCGGTAGCTTTGAGCAATGTCCGGAAGTGTTAATAATGATTGTGTCACCTCTGAACATGTGAATTTTTGATTATGCACTAACCCTCTAATGAGTTTGTTTCGAGTTTGGTCTGGAGGAAGTTTTCAAGGGTCAAGAGAGGAGGATGATATACTATGATCAAGAAGAGTGAAAAGTCTAAGCTTGGGGATGCCCCGTGGTTCATCCCTGCATATTTCAAGAAGACTCAAGCATCTAAGCTTGGGGATGCCCAAGGCATCCCCTTCTTCATCGACAACTTATCAGGTCACTTCTCTTGAAACTATATTTTTATTCGGTCACATCTTATGTACTTTACTTGGAGCGTCTATTTGTTTTTGTTTTTGTTTGAATAAAATATGATCCATCATGCTTGTGTGGGAGAGAGACATGCTCCGCTGGTTCATATGAACACATGTGTTCTTAGCTCATAATGTTCATGGCGAAGGTTGAACTGCTTCGTTAATTGTTATATGGTTGGAAACGGGAAATACTACATGTGGTAATCGATAAAATGTCTTGGATAATTTGATACTTGGCAATGTTGTGCTCATGTTTAAGCTCTTGCATCATATACTTTGCACCCATTAATGAAGAAATACATAGAGCTTGCTAAAATTTGGTTTGCATAATTGGTCTCTCTAAGGTCTAGATAATTTCTAGTAAAGAGTTTGAACAACAAGGAAGACGGTGTAGAGTCTTATAATGTTTACAATATGTCTTTTATGTGAGTTTTGCTGCACCGGTTCATCCTTGTGTTTGTTTCAAATAGCCTTGCTAGCCTAAACCTTGTATCGAGAGGGAATACTTCTCATGCATCCAAAATCCTTGAGCCAAACACTATGCCATTTGTGTCCACCATACTTACCTACTACATGGTATTTCTCCGCCATTCCAAAGTAAATTGCTTGAGTGCTATCTTTAAACAATTCAAAAGTTATTACCTCTTATTTGTGTCAATGTTTTATAGCTCATGAGGAAGTATGTGGTGTTTATCTTTCATTCTTGTTGGGCAACTTTCACCAATGGACTAGTGGCTTCATCCGCTTATCCAATAATTTTGCAAAAAGAGCTGGCAATGGGATTCCCGATCCCAAATTAATTAACCTAAATGGACACTCCTCCATGGTATGTGATTGTTGGACGGCACCCGAAGGATTCGGTTAGCCATGGCTTGAGAAAGCAAAGGTGGGGAGGAGTGTCATCATAATAAAACTAAAATAAAAAGGCACTCCTTCATGGTATGAGATTGTTGGCAGGCACCCGAGGATTCGGTTAGCCATGGTTTGTGAAAGAAAGGTTGGAAGGAGTGCCACCCAAAAATAAAAATAATTCATGGGAGCCGCTCTTTGAAGGTTTGTACGGCAAGGGGTTAGAGTGCCCACTACCATTCGTTGACAACAACAAACACCTCTCAAAACTTTACTTTTATGCTCTCTTTATGTTTTCAAAAACCAAAGCTCTAGCACAAATATAGCAATCAATGCTTCCCTCTGCGAAGGGCCCTTCTTTTACTTTTATTGTTGAGTTAGTTCACCTATTTCTCTCCACTTCAAGAAGCAAACACTTGAGTGAACTGTGCATTGATTCCTACATACTTGCATATTGCACTTGTTATATTGCTTTGCATTGACAAACTATCATTGATATATACATGTTACAAGTTGAAAGCAACCGCTGAAACTTAATCTTCCATTGTGTTGCTTCAATGCCTTTACTATGAATTTATTGCTTTATGAGTTAACTCTTATGCAAGACTTATTGATGCTTGTCTTGAAAGTACTATTCATGAAAAGTCTTTGCTTTATGATTCATTTGTTTACTCATGTCATTTACCATTGTTTTGATCGCTGCATTCATTACATATGCTTACAATAGTATGATCAAGGTTATGATGGCATGTCACTCCGTAAATTATCTTTGTTATCGTTTACTCGCTCGGGACGAGCGAAAACTAAGCTTGGGGATGCCGATACGTCTCCGACGTATCGATAATTTCTTATGTTCCATGCCACATTATTGATGATATCTACATGTTTTATGCATACTTTATGTCATATTTATGCGTTTTCCGGAACTAACCTATTGACGAGATGCCGAAGGGCCGTTCTTGTTTTCCGTTGTTTTTGGTTTCGAAATCCTAGTAAGGAAATATTCTCGGAATCGGACGAAATCAACGCCCGGCATCTTAGGATCACGCGAAGCTTCCGGAACACCCAAGAGAGGCCGGAGGGGGGCCACGCGGGCCACCGAGATGACACCACAGGCGCGGCCAAGGGGGGCCCGCGCCCCCTGTAGTGTCGTCGCCTCGTCGACCCCTGCGACTCCGCCTCTTCGCCTATATAAAGGTCCCCGACCTAAAACATCGATACGTGAAAAGCCACGGTACGAGAAACCTTCCGGAGCCGCCGCCATCGCGAAGCCAAGATCCGGGGGACGAGAGTCTCGTTCCGGCACGCCGCCGGGACGGGAAGTGCCCCGGAAGGCTCCTCCATCGACACCACCGCCATCTCCATCAACGCTGCTCGTCTCCCATGAGGAGGGAGTAGTTCTCCATCGAGGCTCGGGGCTGTACCGGTAGCTATGTGGTTCATCTCTCTCCTATGTACTTCAATACAATAATCTCATGAGCTGCCTTACATGATTGAGATTCATATGATGATGCTTGTAATCTAGATGTCATTATGCTAGTCAAGTGGATTTTACTTATGTGATCTCCCGGAGACTCCTTGTCCCACATGTGTAAAGGTGACAGTGTGTGCACCGTGTGGGTCTCTTAGGCTATATTTCACAGAATACTTATTCACTGTTATGAATGGCATAGTGAAGTGCTTATTTATATCCCTTTATGATTGCAATGTGTTTTGTATTACAATTTATCTGTGTGCTACTCTAGTGATGTTATTAAAGTAGTTTATTCCTCTTGCACGGTGTAATGGTGACGAGTGTGTGCATCGTGTAGTACTTGGCGTAGGCTATGATTGTGATCTCTTGTAGATTATGAAGTTAACTATTGCTATGATGGTATTGATGTGATCTATGCCTCCTTTCGTAGCGTGAAGGTGACAATGTGCATGCTATGTTAGTACTTGGTTTGGTTATGTTGATCTGTCATGCACTCTAAGGTTATTTAAACATGAACATCGAATATTGAGGAGCTTGTTAACTCCGACATTGAGGGTTCGTGTAATCCTACACAGTTAGTGGTGTTCATCATCCAACAAGAGAGTGTAGAGTCTAGCATTTATCTATTTATTCTGTTATGTGATCAATGTTGAGAGTGTCCACTAGTGAAAGTATGATCCCTAGGCCTTGTTCCTAAATACTCGCTATCGCTGCTTGTTTCTTGTTTTACTCGCATCTCTATCGTCCGCAATATTACCACCATCAACCACACGCCAGTCCTGGGCAAAGCACTTTTCCGGTGCCGTTGCTACTCGCTTATATTTATTCATACCACCTGTATTTCACTATCTCTTCGCCGAACTAGTGCACCTATTAGGTGTGTTGGGGACACAAGAGACTTCTTGCTTTGTGGTTGCGGGGTTGCATGAGAGGGATATCTTTGACCTCTTCCTCCCCGAGTTCGATAAACCTTGGGTGATTCACTTAAGGGAAACTTGCTGCTGTTCTACAAACCTCTGCTCTTGGAGGCCCAACACTGTCTACAAGAATAGAAGCACCCGTAGACATCATATTCCTCTCAAGCAACCCTGCAATTAAGATACAAGAAGTCTCTTGTGTCCCCAACACACCTAATACACTTGTCAGATGTATAGGTGCACTAGTTCGGCGAAGAGATAGTGAAATACAAGTAATATGGATGATTATAAGTTGTAATTACAATCTGAAATAAAATGGCAGCAAGCGAACATGTAGCAGAACTTGTTGGAAATGGTGTTTCAATGCTTATAAACAAGGCCTAGGGATCATACTTTCACTAGTGGACACTCTCAACAATGATCACATAATTGAATAAATAAATGCTACTCTCAAACACTCTCTTGTTGGATAACAAACACCATTCATTGTGTAGGGCTACAAAAGCACACCTCAAGCCGGAGTAAACAAGCTCCACAACATCATAAAGGAATCACACACGATGTGCACACTGTCACCATCACACCGTGGAGAGTGACTCCGGAGTTCATATTAAAGTAACCTCTAGAGTGCATAATAGACAAGAGTAACATCTACATATTCAACTAGATTACAAAGCTCATGATCACATAAAGATCACACCATGGGAGAGAGAGATGAACCACATAGCTACCGGTAGAGCCCTCAGCCTCGGGGGAGAACTACTCCCTCCTCATCATGGGAGTCAGCAGCGGCGATGAAGATGGCGGTGGTGTCGATGGAGATGACTCCGGGGGCAATTCTCCGTCCCGGCGGCGTGCCGGAACAGAGATTTTGTCCCCCGAAACTTGTCGTCGGTGGCGGCGGCGCTGCGGAACCCTTGGTGGAATATGACTGGATTATTTAGGGTTTTCGCATCTGGGGCAATATATAGGCGAAGGGGCAGCGTAGGTGGAGTCCCGAGGGGCCCACCCCACCCGGCGGCACGGCAGAAGGTGGGGCCGTGCCACCCTATGAGGTGGCCAGCTCGTGGCCCCCCTTCGTCTCTCCTTCGGACTCCGTGAAGCTTCTGGAAAAATAGGGACGTGGCCTTTTGTTTCGCGCAATTCCGAGAATATTCGCGAAGTAATTTTACGGAACCAAAAATAGCAGAAAACAGGAGCTGGCACTTCGGCATCTTGTTAATAGGTTAGTCCCGGAAAATGCATAAAAATGATATAAAGTGTATATAACATATGTAGTAATTGGTATAATATAAGCATGGAACATCAGAAATTATAGATACGATGGAGACGTATCAAGCATCCCCAAGCTTAGTTCCTACTCGCCCTCGAGTAGGTAAACGATAAAAAGAATAATTTCTGAAGTGACATGCTACCAACATAATCTTGATCAATACTATTGTAAAGCATATGAGATGAATGAAGTGACTCAAAGCAATGGTCTATAGTTTGCTAACAAATAGATAATGGCTAAACAACTGAATCATATAGCAAAAACTTTTCATGAATAGTACTTTCAAGACAAGAATCAAAAAGTCTTGCATAAGAGTTAACTCATAAAGCAATAGATTCTTAATAAAAGGTTTTGAAGCAACACAAAGGAAGATTTAAGTTTCAGCAATTGCCTTCAACTTTCAACATGTATATCTCATGGATAATTGTCAACACAAAATAATATGATGAGTGCAATAAGCAAGCATGTAAGAATCAATGCACACGAGTTGACACAAGTGTTTGCTTCTAAGATAGAAAGAAGTAGGTAAACTGACTCAACATAAAGTAAAAGAAAGGCCCTTCGCAGAGGGAAGCATGGATTAAATCATGTGCTAGAGCTTTTCAAATTTTGAAATCATAAAGAGAGCATAAAAATAAAGTTTTGAGAGGTGTTTGTTGTTGTCAACGAATGGTAGTGGGCACTCTAACTCCCTTGTCAAACAGACTTTCAAAGAGCGGATCCCATGAAGGACGTTATCTCTACCAGCAAGGTAGATCATCCCTCTTCTCGTTTGTTTACACATGTATTTTAGTTTTATTTATAGATGACACTCCGCCCAACCTTTTGCTTTCACAAGCCATGGCTAACCGAATCCTCGGGTGCCTTTCAACATTTCACATACCATGGAAGAGTGTCTATTGCAAAATTAAGTTGCTTACTGATAAATCAGGGCAAAACATGTGAAGAGAATTATTAATGAAAGTTAATTAATTGGGGCTGGGCACCCCGTTGCCAGCTCTTTTTGCAAAATTATTGGATAAGCGGATGTATATGCCACTAGTCCATTGGTGAAAGTCTCGCCCAACAAGATTGAAAGATAAAACACCACATACTTCCTCATGAGCTATAAAACATTGACACAAATAAGGAGTAATAAAGTTTTGAATTATTTAAAGGTAGCACATGAAGTATTTACTTGGAATGGCAGAAAAATACCACATAGTAGGTAGTTATGGTGGACACAAATGGCATAGGTTTTGGCTCAAGGTTTTGGATGCACGAGAAGCATTCCCTCTCAGTACAAGGCTTTGGCTAGCAAGGTTGTTTGAAGCAAACACAAGTATAAACCGGTACAGCAAGACTTACATAAAAACATATTGCAAGCATTATAAGACTCTACACTGTTTTCCTTGTTGCTCAAACACTTTTACCAGAAAATATCTAGACCTTAGAGAGACCAATCATGCAAACCAAATTTCAACAAGCTCTACGGTAGTTCTCCACCAATAGGCTTAAACTACATGATGCAAGAGCTTAAACATGATCTACTTGAGAGCTCAAAACAATTGCCAAGTATCAAATTATTCAAGACAATATACCAACTACCACATGAAGCATTTTCTGTTTCCAACCAAATAACAATAAGTGCTGCGGCTTTCAGCTTTCGCCATGAACATGAAAAATAAAACGAAGAACATCAGTGTTCAAATGAAAAAGCGGAGCGTGTCTCTCTCCCACACAAGCATGCTAGAATCCGATTTATTCACAAAATGAAAATAACAAAACGAAAATAAAAGCACACAGACGCTCCAAGTAAAGTGCATAAGATGTGACGGAATTAAAATATAGTTTCACTAGAGATGACCTGATAAATTGTCGATGAAGAAGGGGATGCCTTGGGCATCCCCAAGCTTAGACGCTTGAATCTTCTTGGAATATATGGGGATGACCCACGGGGGCATCCCCAAGCTTAGACTTTTCACTCTTCTTGATCATACTATATCATCCTCCTCTCTTGATCCTTGAAAACTTTCTTCACACCAAACTCAAAGCAATCTCATTAGAGGGTTAGTGCATAATCAAAAATTCACATGTTCTGCATGGACACAATCATTACCAACACTTATGGACATTACCCATAGCTACTGAAATTTAATGGAGCAAAGAAATCCACTCAAACACAGTAAAAGAGGCAATGCAAAATAAAAGGCAGAATCTGTCAAAACAGAACAGTCCGTAAAGACGAATTTTTTCGAGGCACTTAACATGCTCAGATGGAAAAGCTCCAGTTGAATGAAAGTTGCGTACATATCTGAGGATTACTCATGAATTTTTTCAAGATTTTTAGATTTTTCTACAGAGAGAAAAACTCAAAACCGTGACAGCTAAAAATCTGTTTCTGCGCAGAAATCCAAATCTAGTATCAACTTTCTATCAAAGACTTTACTTGGCACAACAATGCAAGAAAATAAAGATACAAAGGTATTGCTACAGAAGTAACAAGCACCTTGACTCAAAACAAAAAGAAAAGCAAAAATAACAGAAAATAAAAACGATGGGTTGTCTCCCATAAGCGCTTTTCTTTAACGCCTTTTAGCTAGGCATAGTGATTTTTATGATGCTCACATAAAGATGAGAGTTGAAAAGAGAGCATCAAGAAGCATATATAAAACATGTTTAAATCTAACACTCTTCCTATGCATAGGAGTCTTGTAAGAAAACAAGTCAATGAAGAACAAAGTGAGTAGCATAGGAAGACAAAACAAGTGTAACTTCAAAAATTTCAACACAAGGAGAGAAGACTTAATATTATTGTGATATATGAAATCGTGTCTCCCTCTCTCATAAGGACCAGTAGGTCTTAAAGTACCCAGCAAATAAAATCAAATCAAGAGAAAGCTCAAAACATTCATCATAAAGAGAAGAAATTTAGTAACATGAAGATTTCTATACCCATACTTTCCTCTCTCAAAATAATTTTCAGTGGCATCATGAATAAACTCAACAATATAGCTATCACATAAAGCATTCTTATCATGATCCACATGCATAAAAGTATCATTACTCTCCACATAAGCATAATCAATTTTATTAGTAATAGTGGGAGTAAAACTATCACAACCATCATTGTAATCATCATAAATTGCAGGCATGGTATAATCATAATAAACTTTATCCTCCATAGTAGGTGGCACCAAAATACCATTATCATTATAATCATCATTAATGGGAGGCAAAGTATCATCAAAGAAAATTTTCTCCTCAAAACTTGGGGGACTAAAAATATCACAACCAGCTTCCCCAAGCTTAGAATTTTCCATAGCATTAAAAATAATAGTGTTCAAAGAATTCATGCTAAAAACATTGCTACACTATTTTGCAAACAAAGTTCCATGGGTTTTTTAATTCTCTCTTCAAACACATCATGTCCTAATTCAATATAAATTTCATAAAGATCTCTAATTTTTTTGTTGTTTTCCATTAAGCCTAACTAGTGAAATAAAAACAAGAAACAAAAAGATATAATTGCAGAATCTAAAGGAAATAGCTTCGAGCACTCACACACCGGAGTGCTAGGAAATAGCTTAGTAGTCGGAGGATGTGAATACCTTTTACCTTACCTCCCCGGCAACGGCACCAGAAAATAGCTTGATGTCTACGCACGCTTCTATTCCTGTAGACAGTGTTGGGCCTCCAAGAGCAGAGGTTCATAGAACAGCGACAAGTTTCCCTTAAGTGAATCACCAAAGGTTTATCCAACTCAGGGAGGTAGAGGTCAAAGATATCCCTCTCAAACAACCCTGCAATTAAGATACAAGAAGTCTCTTGTGTCCCCAACACACCTAATACACTTGTCAGATGTTTAGGTGCACTAGTTCGGTGAAGAGATAGTGAAATACAAGTAATATGGATGATTATAAGTAGTAATTGCAATCTGAAATAAAAATGGCAGCAAGCGAACATGTAGAAGAACTTGTTGGAAACGGTGTTTCAATGCTTAGAAACAAGGCCTAGGGATCATACTTTCACTAGTGGACACTCTCAACAATGATCACATAATTGAATAAATAAATGCTACTCTCAAACACTCTCTTGTTGGATAACAAACACCATTCATTGTGTAGGGCTGCAAAAGCACACCTCAAGCCGGAGTAAACAAGCTCCACAACGTCATAAAGGAATCACACACGATGCGCACACTGTCACCATCACACCGTGGAGAGTGACTCCGGATTTCATATTAAAGTAACCTCTAGAGTGCATAATAGACAAGAGTAACATCTACATATTCAACTAGATTACAAAGCTCATGATCACATAAAGATCACACCATGGGAGAGAGAGATGAACCACGTAGCTACCGGTAGAGCCCTCAGCCTCGGGGGAGAACTACTCCCTCCTCATCATGGGAGTCAGCAGCGGCGATGAAGATGGCGGTGGTGTCGATGGAGATGACCCGGGGGCAATTCTCCGTCCCGGCGGCGTGCCGGAACAGAGATTCTGTCCCCCGAAACTTGTCGTCGATGGCGGCGGCGCTGCGGAACCCTTGGTGGAATATGACTGGATTATTTAGGGTTTTCGCATATGGGGCAATATATAGGCGAAGGGGCAGCGTCGGTGGAGTCCCGAGGGGCCCACCCCACCTGGCGGCGCGACAGAAGGTGGGGCCGCGCCACCCTATGAGGTGGCCAGCTCGTGCCCCCCCTTCGTCTCTCCTTCGGACTCCGTGAAGCTTCTGGAAAAATAGGGACATGGCCTTTTGTTTCGCGCAATTCCGAGAATATTCGCGAAGTAATTTTACGGAACCAAAAACAGCAGAAAAACGAGAACTGGCACTTCGGCATCTTGTTAATAGGTTAGTCCCGGAAAATGCATAAAAATGATATAAAGTGTATATAAAACATGTAGCAAGTGGTATAATATAAGCATGGAACATCAGAAATTATAGATACGTTGGAGACGTATCAAGGTCCCGCTATTAGTTATTGATCGGAGAGGAGTCTCGATCATGTCCGCATTGTTCTCGAACCGTAGGGTGACACACTTAAGGTTTGATGTAGTTATAAGTAGATATGGAATATGGAATGGAGTTCGAATGTTGTTCGGAGTCTCTGATGGGATCCAGGACATCACGAGGCGTTCCGGAATGGTCCGGAGAATAAGATTCATATATAGGAAGTCACTTTCCAAGTTTGGAAATGATCCAGTGCATTTATGGAAGGCGCTAGAATGTTCTAGAACCTTCCGGAAGAAATCACCATGGAAGGTGGAGTCCCGGATGGACTCCACCAACCCTAGCCGGCCAGCTAAAGGGGGAGGTGGAGTCAATGGTGTACTCCACCTCCATGGCCGGCCATAGGAAGGAAAGGGAGCAATCCCACTTCCCCTAGGTTTCACCCATATGGAAATTTTTGAGTTGGACTCTTATTCAAATTTTGGGCAAACCCTTGGGGGTTCCACCTATATAAAGAGAGGGAGAGGGAGAGGGCTGGCTACACCACTTGGCCGCACCACCAAGGGGCTCTCTGGCCGGCGCCCCAAGCCCCCTCTCTCCCAAACCCTAGCTACTCCCTCCTCCTTCTCCCGCAGCGCTTACGGCGAAGCCCTGCCGGAGATCTCCACCACCACCGTCACCACGCCGTCGTGCTGGCGGGATTCCGAGGAGGATCTACTACATCCGCTGCCCGCCGGAACGGGGAGAAGGATGTCGTCATCAACACCGTACGTGTGACCGAGTACGGAGGTGCTGCCCGACTGTGGCACCGTCAAGATCTTCTACGCGCTTTTGAAAGCGGCAAGTGATCGACTACATCAACCACGAGATCTAATCTCGTAGCCTTTGGAATCTTCGAGGGTTAGTCTCACATACATCTCGTTGCTACCATCTACTAGATTAGATCTTGGCTTGTTATTCGTTCTTGCGGTAGGAATTTTTTTGTTATGCTACGAATCTCTACAACAACATACATGATATTTCAGCAAATCACACAATTTATTTTGAAAGAATTACTAGGTTGTGCGAAACAAACAAGTACTCAGGTGAACAGTAACCTAAGTTTATCTTATAAACTCGACATTGGTGACACGGCTATGCTTTCATCTACTTGTCGTTGGTTGCACTCAGAAACAAGGTTGAAGGAAGCCAACAACGTTAAAAACCAAAATTTCTCAACAACATGTTTCAAGCTATCAACAACAAAGTCAAGTGGATCTGCTATTGTCACCTCTAATCTTTCGATGTGTTAACATCCATCTGGATGTGAGACGGGGCATTTGGGGATACCACCAAAAGTTATATCAAATTTACTTTCCAGCAAAAAAACCTTGCATCATGTGAAAGTTGTGTAGGCAAATTAAAGACTATATTGGTGGGAGGTTTCTAAACTATCAAAGGTTTCGCGAATTTTCGATAAGCTCTCCAAAAATTCTTCAAGTTGGATTCTTATTCTCCCAAGTAAGCCATGTAAATTTTTAGCGCGCTCTCTATATATAAAAATAGTGCTGTAAACGCAATATAGAGCGCGCTAAAATAGCGCTTCTATTGGAGATGCTCTAAGGTTTTGTCTGTAAAACCCCAACTCCCCATTTTTAGGGGACTTTTGGCAAACCATTCAGCTACAAGCTTATGCAACAACACGTAAAAAAAGATTATGCAACAAGAATGCCCTATATCTGAGAGATCCTTACCAATCTTGCTCTTGTGAGTCCATCCGGATTGGCAAGAAGGAAGCTCGGGTTCCCCTAATTCGTGCTCTATGGTTTCGGCCATGGTTAGTCCTAGGTTTGTGGTTTACGATTGTTCAAATAGCGGGCCGGATTTTTTGTAATTTCAGCTAGTCTTCCACAACGTAAGGGTGGCATCCTACCTTGGTAGGTTAATTCTAGTTACCCCTGTTGCCTGCACCTAGTTATCCTTCCCAATTTGATCCTACGACGTGAAGATCAGGCCTCCTTGTCTATGAACTATTTCCATGGGTTTGAGCATATCGCTTGTCTATCCCCGCCATCTCCTGATATGCATCCAGAACCAATCCAGGGAGAAAGATTTTTATAGTTAATGTTCTAGAACCACACGACGAGCTTACGTGGTAAGACAGAGAAATTGGAAGAAGTGGATCGCGACGCTGCCAAAACCTAGATCTGGAATAAGCGACAGTAGAAGGGCGAGTGATGAGGGGGGACGAGATGGGGCATATGAGGAGACCTAGGGAGAAAGATCAAGCTGCAGAGTTCCACATCAACTCATACAAGACATGAACCACATATCTCAAATAAATCGCCGCAGATGTTGATAGTTGTACATGTGAAATGAAAGAGGACCTTAAAAATAAACTTTTTGGTGGTTTTGGAGATGTGCCACTGCCACATACCTACGATTTTTTTTGTTTTAAAGCAGCTTTTTTTTTTCTGTGATCGTTATTGCTTTCCCGGTTATATGATTCCAGCGGACGATGATTAAGGCCCAGTTAGCTATCTCCTTACCAAAAGGCCGACCCAGTTAACCTTTAACCGATGGACCGCAGGCCTGCTTTGTTATGACCTTGTCCTCTACCCTTGGTCCTGACCAAACCCCGAAAGCCACCCATCCTCACCGCACACCATTCTTCCCTTCTTTCCCTATCAAGAACCCTCAAATCAGTACCACGACCATTCCCCATCCCCTCCCTTGCCCTTGCCTCCAAGAGGGAGCTGCGGCGACGACATGGGAGGCGGCGGCGCAGCCGGAGACGGCGACGGGTGGGCGGATCAGGAGCAGGGCAACGGCGGGAGCCGCGGCGGCGGGGAGGCGAAGCGGTCGGAGATCTACACCTACGAGGCCGCGTGGCACATCTACGGCATGAACTGGAGCGTGCGGCGCGACAAGAAGTACCGCCTCGCCATCGCCAGCCTGCTCGAGCAGTACATCAACCGCGTCGAGGTTGTCCAGCTCGATGAGTCCTCCGGCGACATCGCTCCCGTCCTCTCCTTCGACCACCCTTTCCCTCCCACCAAGACCATGTTCGTGCCGGACCCGCAAGGCCTCCGCCCCGATCTGCTCGCCACCTCCGCCGACATCCTCCGCATCTGGCGCATCACCGACGACGACGAAGCTGCCACCGCCGCAGCCGACTCCAGCAACGGCTCCGTACGCTGCAACGGCGTAGGCGCCCCTGCTGCCCAGCAGCCGGGCGCCAAGCTCTGCTGCGAGCTCAACGGCAACCGCAACAGCGACTTCTGCGGCCCGCTCACCTCCTTCGACTGGAACGACGCCGACCCACGCCGCATTGGAACATCGTCCATCGATACAACATGTACCATCTGGGACGTCGAGCGTGAGGCCGTCGACACCCAGCTCATTGCCCATGACAAGGAGGTCTATGACATTGCTTGGGGTGGCGCTGGTGTCTTTGCATCTGTCTCTGCTGATGGCTCGGTACGTGTGTTTGATCTTCGGGATAAGGAGCATTCAACAATCATCTATGAGAGCAGTTCAGGTGGTGCTGGCTCCAATTCTGCTGCTGCTGCTGCTGCAGATGGTGGGGCTGTGTCGCCCACGCCATTGGTTAGGCTGGGCTGGAACAAGCAGGACCCGAGGTACATGGCCACCATCATCATGGATAGCCCCAAGGTGGTTGTGCTTGACATTCGCTACCCAACACTGCCTGTCGTCGAGCTCCACCGCCACCATGCTCCTGTAAATGCTATCGCATGGGCGCCTCACTCTTCTTGCCACATTTGCACAGCGGGAGATGACTCACAGGCACTCATATGGGACCTATCATCCATGGGCACCGGGAACAATAGCGGTGGCAATGGAAATGGCAATGCTTCTGCTGCTGCTGCTGCTGCAGCAGCAGAGGGTGGTCTTGACCCTATACTGGCTTACACGGCAGGGGCCGAGGTTGAGCAGCTGCAGTGGTCAGCAACCCAACCTGACTGGGTTGCCATTGCATTCGCCAATAAGCTGCAGATTCTCAGGGTCTGATTTCTTCATTCTAGCTTTGCGGTGGTGGGACAGAAAGGTGCGAACAAACCCAATGTGGATCATGAGTTGATGCAATGGGAGGATGGTAATTTTGTAATTCCTTCAGTGTTATGTATGTTGCTCACACCTGGTAGCGTGCTGAGTTGATTCAACTGATAGAAATGATGATTCACTGGTTAGAAGCTGGAATTGACGATGAACTGAGTTGTTAGAGTAATTAGCTGCTATATGATTAGTGTTGGTCACAATGAACAAAATCGCTGTTTCTTAGACTGCTTGACTCTAGTACTGCTGTTAACTTGCTTGGTGCACTTGTCTCAAGCTTGTCTTTGCATGCTGATGTGGTTTCAGTTCTGTGATATCTCTTCTGATGTTCCCTTTTGGTATGTAGGGTAAGCATGAACGAACTTGTAGTTAAATTCTTCATTCAGTGTGCTGATTTACTATACCAAATGCTTTTGCTGATAAGAAAATGGCTTCATGTAGTTAATCATCCTTCTTTACCTTTTGGGGTTGATCAGAAATGGCTTTTGCTGATTTACTATACCAAATGCTGTTGACCCAGAGAAGTGGAAAGCCTTTGTGTTCCAGGGAAGACACCATCTAATTCAACTTTCAAGTTCCTCTTTGGCTCTATTTTGGTTTCTCTAGCATTTTCCTGTACATAAGTGTCCCTTACTCGTTTCTTGCATGAATATAGTTGAACAAAATGGAAATAACATATTATATAGTTGGTGGTGCTCACCTTAATGGGGTTTTTTACTTCTCATTCTTTATCCATTTCATCATTCACTTAATGGCATATTCTTCATCATGAATTCATGATCTGAAGTATAACTATCTGCTTGGTCTGTAGTTATCAAGCATTCAGAATATTCCTCATGTGCTATTGCATAATTCTCCAGGGTATGTTTTGTTTCAGTGTGATCAGTAATTACCATTTCTGGTTTTCATGGATTTTGACAATTAAGCGAGATAACTATGGTACCATTGTTCCTGAACTATTCCTGATTGTACCCTTGGAAGGGAGAATCAAAGTATATACTTGCAACCTTTTGGAGCCCTTTGCGCGTGCTTATTCCATTTCAAAGAACATTAGGTTCTTTGAGTTTTAATATTGTACTCCACCTTAATGATTATCGTTGTCGGATAAGTTCGAGCACTGAATTTAGTTGTATTCTTAGTTTACAAGATTACTTCCTCCAGGTGGTGCCTAGTGGGGGATTGGGACGCTCTTTTCCTTGCTTAACTTCACGTTGCTGCCTTCTGTTTGGACCCGTCTAGCCTTGCCGCGGCCTTCCTTGCTCTGGTACTCTGATCCGATGGCCCTTAGGGCTAGTTGTTAACATGACATGATTCAGACGTTTCTGTTTCTCTCAAACCATGTTCTAAACTATGTCTTAGTTTGTGTAAACCATGTTCCGTGTGGAATGTTTCTTCTCTCTATTGAAATAAATATGCAAAAAAAAACAAAAAAAGAGTATTTTAATGTTAGAAAAAATTTGGGGGCGGCGTTTGGGGAGTGACGTCCTCCAAACATGGCATGAATAAAACACGTCCCCAAACGCTCGATTCCGCGCGTTGTTTGGGTGACGCAGCTGGAGATGCTCTTATAATTTGAGACGGAGGTAGCACTAATTAAGATGAGGTGCCTCATACATCACCATCCATCGTCAGTGTTACCACATAATTCAGACTTCAAAAACAAGAAACTCTATGACAGCATAGAGAGGGGATATTCCGCAACTAGTTGCGCCCGCACCCCATTTTTGTTCTGACATTTCCAAGTTTTCAAAAAATGCAAACTAAAATTCTAGACATACATTCTATTGTATCTTGTTCATCTGTGAAAATTCATCCAAAAATATGTCAAAATGTGGCCTACACAAAAAGAACAAATGATCTGTAAAATAGTACGTGACACTATTTACGTACGTCTTCTCTTTTTTACACAGGTCACATTTTGACATATTTTTGGATGAAACTTCACAGATACACAAGACACAATACAATGTATGTCTAGAATTTTAGTTTGCATTTTTTGGAAACTTAGAAGTGTCACAACAAAAAATAGGGTGCGGGCGCAACTAGTTGCAAATGAGAGTTTCCCGACAGCATAGCGGTGCGTAGTGAAGTTCGGCAAACAAAACGACAACGATGAAGCCAAAGGCAGAGTCGAGGGGTAGTAGTGGATCAGAAGGACCAGGATGGAAAGGGCTTGCACAATGCTTGTTCGATAGAGTAAAGACTCTTACAAAGAGTAAAGATGCTTACATTTGCAGTGGCGTAGCCGAAGCGCATGCTCACGGGAAATCTTTGACCAAAATATATTACATTTTAGTTGCAGTAACACACGTACTGTTTTTGCTTAGGGCATCTTCAACGGCACGTCGCCGTGACCGGAAATGCGTCTGGACCCTGCTCCAGCGGGGCGACGCAAAGTAATCGGACCGTCCGCGGAGACGCAAACCTGTGCGCCAGGTTTGCGTCTTCGCGGACGCTCCGCGGTCGCGCCGAGTGTTCGCCGAAAAGGACGTATGACCCATACGTCAGTGGCAGGGAGGCTGATATTATTCCCGCCAGTGGGTATTCCCCGCGCGAAATATCAAACTAGACCGCGCGAGCAGTCCAGAAGCAATGGACGTCCTCGCCGCCGCAGCCACCGCCATGGATGCGGAGCAAACCCTCGCACCCGCCGCCGCCCCACACTCCCACGTAGCCACGACCATAGCCACAATGGAGGGTGCAGCTCCGGCGGAAGCAAAGCGGGCCACCACCGGCGGAAGCAAAGCGGGCCGCCACCGGCGGCGGCCGGGAGGCAAAGCCGAAGGCGGCAAAGAAGGTGCTCTCCAAGGAGGAGAAAATCATCGAGGCCGCGAAGCGTCGCGACCGGCGCAAGAACCAGAAGAACAAGACTGCCGCGGCCGCCAACCAGCAGGCCTGGCAGATGCAGATCAAAGCCGGCGTCGCGCAAGTAGCCCTCCATCCGACCTTAGCGGAGGGCTACATGCTCGTCAAGAGAGAGGGGATTGCTGCCGTCGCTCCTCCGGCCTCGTCGGTGAGCTCGGTAAGTTCCCAGCTACGTCCTGGAACTCTCACTCCCTTGCTGGTCCACCCGGCGTCGCGGTTCGCGTCTGGCGTGCCGCCGGTGCAGATGACCGGGGCGCTGAAGCAGTTCAACGGGGCGGCGGTTCCCGACCTCAACCGGACGCCTAGAAGCGGTGACCCTTGCCCGGGCGCGACACACAAGACGCGCCAGGTGCCGGAGGAGAGCATACCGCATCCTGTTCGACGAAATGGCGCCGCCTGCCCCGACGATGGATGACCCGGTACGTGAGCTCTCTCAATGTGTGCGATCAGTCCCTCCGAAAAAGATGGAACTACATCAAACAAGAGACAAGCAAGTTCTGCTCGGCGGTCGAACATACTAAGAACAACCCCGTAAGCGGCGCTGGCGTCATTTCAGTGGTAAACCATCATCATTCTACGCTATTTGCATCATTCTATGTACATCATTGGCGACTATGATTGCAGGTATCACGTGCCTTGGAGAAGTTCAGGGCGACGCATAAGAAGGGCTTTCATATGGTCCATTGCTGGGACGTGCTCAAGGACGCCAACAAGTGAATGACAAGCTTTGCGTCCTACAACGAAGCTGTGAGAAATGGGACATCGATCAACCTCGACAGCGAAGACGACGATCAAGGCCGTCAAGCCCTTCCACCTCATCCCCGAGGCCATAAGGCTACCAAGGCCGATCTAGCCCGGGAGGCGCAGGCCATTGCGTTCACCCAGAGCATGGAGAAGATAATGGTCGGGAATCTTGCCGCCTTGGCTGCTAGGGACGAGAAGAGGTGTCTGGAAAAAGAGGCCGCAGCTACCATCTACCACAACCTCGCGAAGGAGGTCATTGAGGTCCAAAGGATGGACGTCGAGGCCAAAAAGGCAGACGCCGAGGCTAAATTGCGTGACGCCGAGGCGAGGAGGATGGACGCCAAGGCCAAGACCCGTGTAAAAGACACAAGGATCATGCTTGCCGACTTGAGCGGCGTCGACGACGACACCAGGCATGGTTCATGAAGAGGCCGCCGAAATTCACGCGCGAGACGCCTGATCGCCATCGTCATCACCATGCGCCCAGCACCTTGGCCTCCTTTTGGACTTTTTTTTATTGCTATTCAAGCTTGTGCCCCTTTTGCTTCACTTACTTTGCGCCGTACCTTGTGCAATTGCAGACCTCAATTTGCGGCTGTAATTTCGTGCAAAGCTGATGCAAGTTCCTCTTTTTTGAAATCTGGCCGTCGCCCCGCTGGAGCCAGCCCCAGACGCAAACGGACGCACGACCATTTGCGCGTCCGCCAGGCGACGCAAACAGACACCCACGGACATTTTGGGTGTCCGAAATGCGTCGCGCCGTTGGAGATGCCCTTACCAATATGGTCCCTCAAAATTTTCTCCACGAAAAAAAAAGTATTAAGAAGGCACACGCTGCCAGGCACGATTACATAGTTAAACCAATCCACCTATGTTTTCCTTTATTCAGTATAACCAGTTCCAATATGCTCAAATCCTAAACTTTTGTCCTTGAGAAAATAAATATATAAAGAAGGTAGGAGTTGCCTAGTTTTGGAGCCAAGGCAGCCAGCGACTCTTTTGACATTTCCACCACCGCAAAGATACTTTCCCTGACCAATGATCATAGATTGAGATGAGTGAGCAGTAGTATAAGATCTACAACAATTTATAAGTATATATATATATGTAATGAAAAAAAAACCGTAAAGAAAAACAGAACAATGTGACAGGGAACAGTTCAAATCAGATCGGTACTCTAGGCTCATTGGTTCTCGAAAAACAAGATCTTTTGTTAACATACAATGGTCCGATCAAGCACCTTAACTAGCACTTGTATTATCTATATTTTTCTAGCTTTCGGTACCATAGGTCCAGTACGTTAAGGTTCTAATCATTGATTTTTCTGGTTAATTCGTACTTCAATCAATCCATCAGTGGTTCGTTCGTTAAACTATCATAGAATGTCATCTTAAAAGAGTGTATCAACGACATAAATCTTTCAGAATTCCATCTGAATACAAGAAAATAAGTGCACATAAGCCGAAGTACTCAAAATATCTTAAACTGATAATATATAGCATACTCTCATTCAGAAATAGTGAAAAAAGAGAGACTATTGACTAGTAACTATAACTATAATGTCCCTACATTATTAACTAATGGCGCAAAAAAAACTACAGCATAGTGTATACTGTAAAGGTATGCAGATGAGCAAAGTATGCAATGAACCACAGTTACATTTTATGAATCTAGTAAAGAAAGTGGTGTGCTTATCCTTTGTTTTTGCCTATTCGCAGATCTTACAGGAAAAGTAGGGTGCTATTAAATGACCAAATAAACAGTCAACTTTACAACATTGATGAATCAATCAAAGTGTTATCCGTGCCGAATTATGCCTACAAAAATAGGAAGTGTTTTACTGGAACATAAGTGGATGATCACATTGAGTAGGTATCATACTATAGTAGGTACAGAGCCGCTGAAAAGGTCATCAATAGATTTTTTTACATGTGTTTAACATTTTATTGTGTAAAAAGTGGAATGATTAAACAGAGTAGCATCAGGCTTGGGGCTTTGAATAGTTAAAACGTTGAAACTAGTCAAACTATTCGCAGTGTAAGGAAATAATTATAATATCCCCCATTGGTCAACATCATTAGAACTTCTATTCGAGAGAATTGCAGCTAACACCACGCTTTGTGGGAGTTGTTGCACCAAACACAGAAGCAAATACTCTTTTGCAGCTGACCACAGGTTTTGCTTTAATTAGTTGCATCTGGCCCAAATAACTCGTTTTATGGTGCTTATAGGATAAAATAATAAGCTGATTAACACTCCTCGCATAAGCACAACTCCAAAATTTAACAAATAAAAGGCTGATTAGCACCTCTCAGTTGGAAGTGTCTAATTACAGGAGAATTACAATCTGGAGCATAATGTTATTTTGTGCAGGGAAACACAATGGTATTGATTGGTTGCTAATAATAGTATAGACAAAATCAATCATTCTGAAACAAACTCACGGAACAAGCTAGCTAATGGGCAAATATAATGGGTAGAGATGAATCTTTGTCCTGGGATTCAGATCACATTTTGCGTGTAAACAATACTGCCTCTTCACAATTTCTTTCACCAAAATACAAAATCCAGTGAACATTTATGCGTCTGACGACTTCATATCACAAAATTAAGAAAAAGGACTGCATTTCTGTATCATGGATCTTATCAAGTAGATTAACCGTTTATTTGGGTCAGATGCAGAAAATTAAGGCAAAACCTTGTGGTCAGGTGCAAAAGAGTATTTGTTTCTGTGTTTGATGAAACGAATACCACAAAGCCTGGTGTTAGCTGCAATTTTCTCCTTCTATTCAGGGTATAGAGCAAAGGATGCTCCATTTTATTAATGAAATTTGTCACTATCAACCCACAAAATAACCGTAGATCAATGTGAATCTTTAACTGTATAAATTTATTCAGCATCCTGCTACAGTGCTACCCATTAAATATTTCCATGTCACTCAAAAATCAAGTAGAAATTGTGCTCAGATGCTCAGAGCATAGCTTTTTTAAATAAAAAAAATCACCATGTAACATTCCCTTCTACAGATCCCCTAAAGGCGGTCCAAACCACCTCTAGCTTTTCTAGACGAAGAACTAATTCTTTGAGTCAGAATATTTGTGGCATCCAAAGTCCTAAATTTGTTCAAGTGACAATATTCCATTCTCTTCTTTTCAGGTTCGTGAAATCCAACCAATTGTGTGACCACCAATCCAACATTACAGCAGAATCGATTCCATTTTCTTTTGTATTCTCCTTGCCCCGTTAGAGAGCACAGTGTAAACCACGAGCAATTTTCCCCTTCTACTTCTGGTTACCAACTCAACATTCATACCAACAAGAGATCTAACGACATGAAGGAACAATTAAAAAAATAGGCTCAGCTTTAACTTTTGTATCCCCATTCTGGTTACTGACTCAACATTTAGTATTGTTATTCATACCAACAAACAGATCTAACAAAATGAAGGAACAATAAACAATAGGGTAGCTTTACCTTTTGTATCACCCCCCGAAAGCCAAAATCTCCTCAAGAATCAGGCGCCGCGTCAGACGTCTCGGCGACAATGTCGGCTATGAACTTGATAAGCGAGCAGAGTCCGCCCAAGAAGTTGTGGTCAATCACCCCCTCGCTCTCGACAACATGTGCAAAGTCCACCAGCTTCACCCTCACTCCGCCACCACCACCAGCCGCGGTCACCGCATTGGCATCGTAGCTCAGTAGAATCGACGCGGAGTAGAAGTGGAACAGAGTCTGCACCTCGAACCACGCCTTGAGCTCTCGCAGCTGCGCTAAGACTCCCCCTTCTCCTCCATACACCGCCGCGGCTCGCGCGCAGTCCATGCCGTCGCCGCCAACCGAGGACACATAGCGGCGGAGCATGCAGCGGACGCCGGGGATATCCGTCCCCTTCAGCTCCGACCTGTCTGGCCGCCAAACGGCGCCCCCAGCATCGGAGACCCGGATTCCAGAGACGCGGAAACCAAGGAGCACGCTGGTGGTTGCGCGGTCCTTGGCAAGGCACTTGGCGACGTAGGGCTCCGGTGCGCGCGGGGGCCACGTACAGGCGCCGATCTTGATGTCGGTGACGGAGGGCGAGGCGAGGCCTTGGAGGAGATCATCCAGGACGATATGAGGGTGGGACTCACCGGGGGTCGCCGCGGTGGGGAGGAGGCGGGTGCCGTGGAAGCGCGGAAAGAATTTGTCCCGGATGCGGGGCGGTACGGCGGGGTGGACGGAGAAGGCCGTGTAGAAGGCGAGCTCCTGCTCGCCGCGGTCGAGGGCCTGGAGCGGCTTGTAGAAGAGGCCAGCGCCGTCGACCAGCGGCCCAAGCTTGTTGGGGGCCGCGCGGTGGCCGGCGACCTGGTGCTCCGGCGGACGGAGATCGGACATGATAAAGGGCCGCGGGTAGGTTGGGGAGAAGGCCGCGGCGCTTTAAGGAGTGTTGGAAATCTACTATCTCCAAAGCCTAGTAGTACAAGGGTAAGACGACGAGAGTTAGAAAGTGAATCTTGCCCCAAAGCCCGTGGGAAGAATTTTTTTGTTTATTTTTGAACAAGAGTTGGGTCCGGAAGGTCCCACATGCTGCTTATATTTGAGCAGTGAGGGTAAAAGTTACACAAAGGTCCGACAAGAAAAGGAAAATACAAACAAGACCTTTACTTTTACCGTAAGGACCCTGAAAAGGAAATGGAAAAAGCAATCGAGTCCCTAGGATCCTTCTCCGCTGCAACACCATGGAAAACTCTACAGCCGGAGCAACAATGGCGTCGCCGGGATGAACCACTTGGGGCAACACCTTTGTGGAATCTTTGGCCGGAGTTGAATATCCTCCGATCGGCATGCGTCCTTGAGGTTGAGCAACCAACAAATCGTGGCTAAGGAGGGCAACCAACCGGCCATATGAAGCGAAGGCAAGACGGCCATTGTCGTCACATGTCCTCCGCCGAGGAACTCCGAAAGATAAGCGAACCTTGTCGTGTAAGTGAACATGGAGCTTCTCCCTACCTCTCCGCTCCTCCATCACCTCGGTGGTTGAAGAGAAGAAGAAGGGAATCAGCAACCGAGCAAGTTGCACCACCATAGGCCTCCAGATTCACATCTGGAAAACCAACAATAGCCTTATTCATGGAGATGACGGTGGTACAACCCCTATCCGCCTCCGTCTCCAACCACTGGAGCACCACGAAGAAGAGGATGACCACCGAAACGGCCAGACGTGGCCAAGCGCCCAAGCGTTCACTTGTATACTCACTTTTTAAGTTGTAGTGGATACTAACAATTCATCAATGAGATAATATTGGTGGAACTTTAATATGTGTTTGGTAAGTATTCATATGGGCATCACTGAAAGGACACGGATGCCACCTAGAGGGAGGTGAATAGTCGGTTTAAAACTTTTACGACTATGGCTTAACAAATGCGGAATAAAACTACCGTTTAATTTGCCAAGCACAAACCATATATAACTAGGGTTCACCTATATGCACCAACAACTTATGCTAAGCAATACAAGCAACTATGTGATACCACGATATATAACTTCAACCACGAAGGCTATCACAAAGTAAAGTGCACAAGTAAATAGTGTTGGAGATATGCCCAAGAGGCAATAATAAAGTGGTTATTATTATATCTTTGTGTTTATGATAAATGTTTGAATCCCATGCTATAATTATATTAATCGGAAATATTAATACTTGTGTGTTATGTAAACAGAAAAGAATCCCTAGTAAGCCTCTTGTAAAACTAGCTTGTTGATTAATAGATGATCCTGGTTCCTGATCATGAACATTGGATGTTGTTAATAACAAGGTTATGTCATTGGGTGAATGATATAACGGACACACACCCAAATAAGCGTAGCATAAGATCAAGTCATTAAGTTCATCTTGCTATAAGCTTTTGATACATAGTAACCTAGTCCTTCAACCATGAGATCATGTAAATCACTTACACCGCATGGGTACTTTGATTACATCGAACGCCACTGCGTAATTGGGTGCTAATAAAGATGGGATTGAGTATTCAGATAGCATGAGTTGAGGCATATGGATCAAGAGTGGGATTTGTCCATCCCGATGATGGATAGATATACTTTGGGCCCTCTCGATGGAATGTCGTCTAATTAGCTTGCAAGCATGTGACAAGGTCACAAGAGATAACATAGCACGGTACGAGTAAAGAGTACTTGTTGGTAACGAGGTTGAACTAGGTATGGACATACCGATGATCAAACCTCAGACAAGTAAAGTATCGCGCGACAAAGGGAATCAGTATCGTATGTTAATGGTTCAATCGATCACTAAGTTATCGCTGAATGTGTGGGAGCCATTATGGATCTCCAGGTCCCGCTATTGGTTATTGATCAGGAGTCGATCATGTCCACATAGTTCACGAACCGTAGGGTGACGTGCTTAAGGTTCGATGTCGTATAAGTAGATTCGGAATATGATATGGAGACCAAATGTTATTCGAAGTCTCAGATGGGATCCAGGACATCACGAGGAGGTCCGGAATGGTCCGGAGAATAAGATTCATATAAGGGAAGTTAATTTCTGGGGTTTGGAAAAAGTTCGGGATTTTCCGGTGGAAGACCGAGAAGGTTCTAGAAGGTTTCGGAGGGTCCCTTAGTGGTCCCACGACCCCGGAAGGGGACACATGGGCCGAGGGGGTGTTGCCTTGCCCTAATGGGCCAGGCGCACCAAGCCCTCAAGGCCCAAGCCGGCCACACCCCTAGGGTTTAGGGGAAACCCTAAAACTGGAAGGCTTGGGGGGAAGGAAAGTTTCCCTCCTCCCCCTTGCGCCGGCCCTAGATGGGTTTGGGCTTGGGGGGCCACCCCAACCGACCCTCCCCACTATATAAAGAGGGGAGGAGTGGCCGGCCAAGGCTCCCACCTGAAACTCTAGCCGCCAGCTCTCCTCCCTCCTGTTTCTCTATGCTCCGGCTTAGGCGAAGCCCTGCAGAGATTCTCCTCCACCACCACCACCACGCCATCGTGCTGCTGGGATTCCGAGGATATCTACCACACCTCCTCTGCCCGCTGGAACGGGGAGAGGAAGGACTTCATCGACACCGTACGCACGACCGAGTACGGAAGTGTTGCCGGATTGCAGCACCGGAACGATAGACTACATCAACCACGAGATCTGATCTCGTAAGGCTTTGGATCTTCGAGGGTTAGTCTCTCATCTCTCTCGTTGCTCCGATCTTCATAGATCAGATCTTGGCTCTTCCTAGATTAGATCTTGGTTTTGTTCTTGTTCACGGTAGAAAATTTTTGTTTTCCATGCAACGAACCCATCAGTGGTATCAGAGCCATGTCTATGCATAGATCTATTGCACGAGTAGAACACAATGAGTTTGTGGGCGTTGATGCCCTTGTTGTCTTTAGTTATGTGTACTTTGCATCTTGCGAGATGGTGGGATGAAGCGGCCCGGGCTAACTTTACATGACCGCGTCTCATGAGACTTGCTCCACGCTTGACATGCAACTTGTATTGCATAAGTGGTTTTGCGGGTGTCTGTCTCTCTCACCATAGTTAAGATTCAATTTACTATTTCAATCGACAACACTAGTATCACCGTTGTGGTTCTTGTTCGTAGGTAGATTGGATCTTACTCGAAAGCCCCAAACCATGTAAACTATGCAAACACTTTTTAGAGGCGTCTAACTTGTTTTTGCAGGGGCATGTGATGTTATATGGCTATGTGATGATGACTATATTTGATGTATGAGATGATCATTATTGTATTATGGCAACCGGCAGGAGCCTAATGGTTGTCTTTAAATTTGTTAAGACCTGTGTGTATGTTCATCATGTAATAGCTTTATTTCAAGTAGTTGTTATAGTAGCTAACAACCATGAAGCGGCTCCACTGACCTTGAGGCCATGCCGGTGATGATGGAGATCATGTTCGTGCTTTGAAGATGGAGATTGTAACGGTCCCGGGTAATACCCCTATAGATTTTGTTTGCTTTTTCTTTTGTGCATCATCATGACATCATGTGCATATTATCATCCCTGTTTTCATCAAATAAAACTATTTTTATAAAACCCTAATTCAGTTTTTACCCCCTCTCTTTTGGTCTTATAATAAAATATTCCCCTATCTCTCTTTAACAAAACCCTAATACCAAACCTATTTAGAACATAAAATTATTTTCAAATGTTTTCAAATTCCAAAAGAAATAAAATTTGGTTTGTTTTGGTTTTGTTTAAAAATATTTATAAAACCAGTTTTAAAAATCAAAGAAGAAAATAAAAGGGAGAAAACCCAAAAACCCCTAACCCTAACCGGCAGCCCAGCCCCTTTCTCTTTCCTCTGGCCTCGGCCCACTTCTTCCCTGGCCCAACTCCTACCTGGCCCGTACCCCTTCGGGGGAAAAGATCTCTCCTTTGGCGTCTTCCTCGACACCGAGCATGCACGGCACGTGAGGCCGTGGTCCTCCCCCACCCAACTACCGCGCCTCCACTTCCCTCCTCTCCTTTTTAATCCCCACCGCGGCACCACGCAAACCCTAGCCTCCTCTTCCTTCTTCCCCCTCGCGCCGCTGCTACAGGTCCTCCCGCGACAAACCAAGGGCACCAGGAGAAGCGCCTCGATGTCCTTTTCTCCGGGCTGAAGGAATCGAGCCCGGACGATCCTACTCGCCGCCAAGTTCGTCGATTCTTCTCCGACCCCGGCGGCCATTTTCTTCGATTCCGGCGGCTCCGGCCATCCTATGGCGACCTCGACCACACCACTGTGCTCTGGGTAACCACCTCGACCTCCTGGACATCCCCTTGCCTCCGTTGTTCCCTCCTTCCCCCTATCTATGTTGATGTCGACGCCCCCTTCGCAGTTCTTGTCGCCGGCGGACATCCGACGAGCTCCCGACGACAGCACCACCACCGTCTGGTCTGCGCCGAAGAGACGGTTCCAACGCGCCCAGCCTCGCATCCTGAGGTGCCCCCACTCACCGGCGAGCTTCCACGCCGAGACGCGGTGACCGCCGCCCCCACGCCGTGCACGACATCAAACACCCTGCATGCACGCACGGAAGCTCCACCACGGTGGCATCCGACGTGGCCGCGGGGCCCACTCGTCAGCCACCAGGGCTAGATCCCCTCTCGGCGAGAATTCCCCACCGACCCAGATCCGCTTCAGCTTTGCATGAACCCTCCTGACATTCTTTGAAACCTAACTCGCGGTCCCTACATTTTCTGGAGACCCCCCTAGCGCCTTCACAAATCAACCCGGGGCCCCTCCATCGTGTCAGCCGCCCCGTCAGCCCCTTGTCCCGCTCATCAGTGACTGCGGCTAGCTGCGCCTGGGTGAGAAACGTCCCGGGCCTTTTCTGTTTTACTGAAAATTCCAGAAAATGTGTATATCTCGTATAAATCATATCTTTCAAACCGTATTCAAATTGCAAAGTGTTATATATGAAAATTGATTAGAAAAACATAAGCAACATGAATATGACATGCTTATACCTATTTGCACAGTGCACATGTAGTTCATCGACAGTCGTGTTTGTTTCACCCTAATGACATGCGTAGTATTTCGGAACACCGCCTAAGGTTTTCCCCGCTCCGTTTAATACTAAAGTAGCACACCCCTGCCATGCTTGCCACGCTAAACAACATTTAAATTTGTCGGTAAAAAATGCAACTTCAACCCTAATTTGCTTGTTCGGGGTTCCAACTCCACTTAATTCGGATAAGTTGCATCGCATCATAATTGCCATGCCATGCATATCATATCTTCATCATGCCAAATTCTTATTCCGTAGTTGTAAGATTTGCATCCGTTGTGTGTTCCAGTACCTGCCTCTTCTCGGATAGGACCCCGAAGTGATGATGTGAGATACGATGAGTTCTCCGACAAGTTCCTCTGCAGCTTTTCACAGGCGAGCCCACCTCTTCACCTATTTTACAACTTCCTGCTCGTTGTTCTCTTGCTGTCCATATGTTGCGATTCTCGAGTCACGTGTCCTATTCCACTGTTACCCATATGAGCCGTGTCAAATATCCGCCACCTATCGCCGTTGTTTGTTGTTTGAGCCTTTGCGAGTCGTAGCGCATATTAGGGATCTGTTGTAACCTTATCGGTTTATCTGTTGGGTTGTTGGGAGATTATCACATGCCATATCAGTTTTGGAGATACACATGGTTTACCTTATTGTTAACAACTAAAATTGTAAGCAGAGGCATCTGTGAGCCCCTTTGCGAAAGCATCGGAACTTTGACTCTCTAATGTCCCCTAGGACCCGAGTTCTTGTTATATGTTCCGATATTGAGCGCTCTAGCCGTACGTGGGGACTACTACTGGACCCCCCTCACCCATTACCTTTTCTCAAGTCTGTTGAAAAGGGGGCCACAACCTTGGTTTTATTTGGCGCATGCATGTTTATATACTGTTGCCTTCGGGTGTTTACTTCCTGTTGCCTTCGGGTGTTTATATTCTGTATTGTACCTTGTGGGACGTTTAGCGAAGCGTGTGGTTTGCACGCCTAGTCGTCAGCGCAAACCTCTGAGTCCGTCTCGGAGTACGGCTGAACTTCGTCACGGGTAGCTTAGTTCAGTGGCCCCCCTAGAATTTCTTGTTGAACTGGGAACGGTCTTGTTGTGAGACATCGCCTGTAAGAAGCGGGTCGAGCATGCATATGGTTACATTTGGGCAACCCCTACAGGGTGTACATCTTATCGATAAGTCGTGTCCGCGGTTATGGACGACTTGGAGTTGTTTAGCTTGATCATAGAACAACTTACACCTTTATGATTGCTGCTAATAATTTGTTAATAACTGGCATAGTACTTTAGCATCACTATAACTGTTACCCAATAAAACTTGTCAACAGTGTGAGTGCCCTTGCAAGTACTTCCTTTGCGAAGGGGGGAACACATCGGTTGGGTTATGATTGCAGAGTATAGAACTGTTACCTTATGCGCTCTCTTATCCCCTCTGAATAGACGAGTGTTTTAGCGTGTCTCTATTGGTTAGTTGCTTTGCTGCTGCTAAACCCCACATATAGCCGGGTGATGTATATATCGCCCACCGGTCTTGTCTCGCAAGTACGTGCCATGGTACTTACCCTCACCTTTCTTCTTTTTGTCTCCTCCCCTTTTGTCGGCAACCGATGGCCCGACTTCGACATGTACGAGATGACGACGTTAGCAAGGTTACCCTTCCGGCTTGGCCTGGGCAGGGTTATGGACGCCACTGGTTATCTTTAGGACTCTTAGTCCAATTTGTATCTTGTCCGTACTCGGATGCATTCGATCTTCTGTATGATTCGGATCTTTGTATCTGTTTGTATCTTGACTCGTTGGAGTCGTTGTTGTAATATATCAGTTTCTTGTGGGCTCTATTGTAATCATGATGTCATGTTACCGCTCGTGTTAATTCCTCTGGCATCACGTGTGTGATTCGTCGCGCACGTCGTGTCGGAGGGCGTCTCTGAATCGATATCGTGCGGATTTCGGTGGGTTCGTTGGGATCCTCATGGTACCGGTTTCAGGGCGTCACAGAGATCAAAAGCACAAGAAGAAAGGCCATATCATATCACATATTGTGAATTGCATGTGATGTTAATCCTTTATGCATCTTATTTTGCTTAGATCGCGATGGTAGCATTATAAGATGATCCATCTCACTAAATATCAAGATAATAAAGTGTTCGTCCTTAGTATGCACTGTTGCTAAGACTTGTCATTTTGAAGCATCACGTGATGATCGGGTGTTATAGATTCTACATGTGCATACAACGGGTGCAAGTCAGATTTGCACATGCGGATACTAAGGTTAACCTTGACGAGCCTAGCATGTACAGACATGGTCTCGGAACACGGGATACCGAAAGGTAGAGCATGAGTCATATGAATGATATGATGAACACTTTGAGTGTTCGCCTTTGAAACTACATCTTCTCTCGTGAAGATCGGACTTGGTGTAGTGGATTTGGTTCGTGTAATTACTAAGACAATGTGAGGGATGTTGTTTTGAGTGGGAGTTCACCTAGTTAATTTAAGAATTAAAATGAACTCAATTTGTCATAAACTTAGTCTAAACTCTTTGCAAATATGTTGTAGATCATGGCTGCCCCCACCATCAATTTTAATCAGTGCCTAGAGAAAGAAAAGCTTAAGAACAATGGAAGCAACTTCACGGATTGGATCTATCATGTGAGGATTGTCCTCACTGCTGTACAACTGCAATATGTGCTCGATGCACCGATATGTCCCCCACCTGCAGAAACTGCTCCCGATGAGGTGAAAAATGTTTGAAAACTCAGAAAATCCAATACTCCCAAGTTCACTGCGCCATCTTGTACGGCCTAGAGGTAGAGCTGCAAAAGCGTTTTGAAAACCACGACCCTTGTGAGATAGTCCGTGAGCTCAAAGATATCTTTGAAACTCATGCGGCCGTGGAAAGCTATGAAGCCTCAGAACAGTTCTTTGGCTTCATGATGGAAGAGGGTAGCTCCGTTAGCGAGCATGTGCTTGATGGCGTGTAACTCACACGTTCGTTGGGAACCCCAAGAGGAAGGTATGATGCGCACAGCATCAAGTTTTCCCTCAGAAAGAAACCAAGGTTTATCGAACCAGGAGGAGCCAAGAAGCACGTTGAAGGTTGATGGCGGCGGGATGTAGTGCGGCGCAACACCGGAGATTCCGGCGCCAACGTGGAACCCGCACAACACAACCAAAGTACTTTGCCCCAACGAAACGAGTGAGGTTGTCAATCTCACCGGCTTGTCTGTAACAAAGGATTAGATGTATAGTGTGGATGATGATTGTTTGCAGAGAACAAGAAAGAACAAGTATTGCAAGAGATTGTATTTCAAGTATAAAAGAATGGACCGGGGTCCACAGCTCACTAGAGGTGTCTCTCCCATAAGATAGCATGTTGGGTGAACAAATTACAATCGGGCAATTGACAAATAGAGAGGGCATAACAATGCACATACATGACATGATGAATATTGTGAGATTTAATTGGGCATTACGACAAAGTACATAGACCGCTATCCAAGCATGCATCTATGCCTAAAAAGTCCACCTTCAGGTTATCATCCGAACCCCTTCCAGTATTAAGTTGCAAAACAACAGACAATTGCATTAAGTATGGTGCGTAATGTAATCAATAACTACATCCTCGGACATATTATCAATGTTTTATCCCTAGTGGCAACAGCACATCCACAACCTTAGAACTTTCTGTCACCGTCCCGCATTTAATGGAGGCATGAACCCACTATCGAGCATAAATACTCCCTCTTGGAGTTAAGAGCAAAAACTTGGCCGAGCCTCTACTAATAACGGAGAGCATGCAAGATCATAAACAACACATAGGTAATAGATTGATAATCAACATAACATAGTATTCTCTATCCATCGGATCCCGACAAACACAACATATAGAATTACAGATAGATGACCTTGATCATGTTAGGCAGCTCACAAGATCCGACAATGAAGCACATGAGGAGAAGACAACCATCTGGCTACTGCTATGGACCCATAGTCTAGGGGTGAACTACTCACTCATCACTCCGGAGGCGACCATGGCGGTGAAGAGTCCTCCGGGAGATGATTCCCCTCTCCGGCAGGGTGCCGGAGGTGATCTCCAGAATCCCCCGAGATGGGATTGGCGGCGGCGGCGTCTCGCAAGGTTTTCCGTATCGTGGCTCTCGCATCGGGGGTTTCGCGACGAAGGCTTTAAGTAGGCGGAAGGGCAACGCGGGGGGCCACACGAGGGCCCCACACGCCAGGGCTTGGGCCGCGCCGCCCTGTTGTGTCGGCGCCTCGTGGCCCCACTTCCTTTCCCCCTCGGTCTTCTGGAAGCTTCGTGCAAAAATAGGACCCTGGGCGTTGATTTCGTCCAATTCCGAGAATATTTCTTTACTAGGATTTCTGAAACCAAAAACAGCAGTAAAACAAAGAATCGGCTCTTCGGCATCTCGTTAATAGGTTAGTGCCGGAAAATGCATAAATACGACATATAATGTGTATAAAACATGTAGATATCATCAATAATGTGGCATGGAACATAAGAAATTATCGATACGTCGGAGACGTATCAGCATCCCTAAGCTTAGTTCCTGCTCGTCCCGAGCAGGTAAACGATAACAAAGATAATTTCTGGAGTTACATGCCATCATAACCTTGATCATACTATTGTAAGCATGTGTAATGAATGCAGCGATCAAAACAATGGTAATGACATGAGTAAACAACTGAATCATAAAGCAAAGACTTTTCATGAATAGCACTTCAAGACAGGCATCAATAAGTCTTGCATAAGAGTTAACTCATAAAGCAATAAATCAAAGTAAAGGTATTGAAGCAACACAAAGGAAGATTAAGTTTCAGCGGTTGCTTTCAACTTATAACATGTATATCTCATGGATAATTGTCAACATAGAGTAATATAACAAGTGCAATATGCAAGTATGTAGGAATCAATGCACAGTTCACACAAGTGTTTGCTTCTTGAGGTGGAGAGAAATAGGTGAACTGACTCAACATAAAAGTAAAAGAAAGGTCCTTCAAAGAGGAAAAGCATCGATTGCTATATTTGTGCTAGAGCTTTTATTTTGAAAACAAGAATTTTTTTTGTCAACGGTAGTAATAAAGCATATGTATTATGTAAATTATATCTTACAAGTTGCAAGCCTCATGCATAGTATACTAATAGTGCCCGCACCTTGTCCTAATTAGCTTGGACTACCGGATCATCGCAATACACATGTTTTAACCAAGTGTCACAATGGGGTACCTCCATGCCGCCTGTACAAAGGTCTAAGGAGAAAGCTCGCATTTTGGATTTCTCGCTTTTGATTATTCTCAACTTAGACATCCATACCGGGACAACATGGACAACAGATAATGGACTCCTCTTTAATGCATAAGCATGTAGCAACAATTAGTATTCTCATATGAGATTGAGGATATATGTCCAAAACTCGAAACTTCCACCATGATTCATGGCTTTAGTTAGCGGTCCAATGTTCTTCTCTAACAATATGCATGCTCCAACCATTAAGGTGGTAGATCTCTCTTACTTCAGACAAGACGGACATGCATAGCAACTCACATGATATTCAACAAAGAATAGTTGATGGCGTCCCTGTAAACGTGGTTATCGCACAACAAGCAACTTAATAAGAGATAAAGTGCATAAGTACATATTCAATACCACAATAGTTTTTAAGCTATTTGTCCCATGAGCTATATATTGCAAAGGTGAAGAACGGAAATTTTAAAGGTAGCACTCAAGCAATTTACTTTGGAATGGCGGAGAAATACCATGTAGTAGGTAGGTATGGTGGACACAAATGGCATAGTGGTTGGCTCAAGGATTTTGGATGCATGAGAAGTATTCCCTCTCGATACAAGTTTTAGGCTAGAAAGGTTATTTGAAACAAACACAAGCATGAACCGGTGCAGCAAAACTCACATAAAAGACATATTGTAAACATTATAAGACTCTACACCGTCTTCCTTGTTGTTCAAAACTCAATACTAGAAATTATCTAGACTTTAGAGAGACCAAATATGCAAACCAAATTTAGCAAGCTCTAGGTGTTTCTTCATTAATGGGTGCAAAGTATATGATGCAAGAGCTTAAACATGAGCACAACAATTTCCAAGTATCAAATTATTCAAGACATTTTAGAATTACTACATGTAGCATTTCCCGATTCCAACCATATAACAATTTAACGAAGAAGATTCATCTTCTCCATGAATACTATGAGTAAAGCCTAAGGACATATTTGTCCATATGAAACAGCGGAGCGTATCTCTCTCCCACACAATGAATGCTAGGATCCATTTTATTCAAACAAAACAAAAACAAAAACAAACCGATGCTCCAAGCAAAGCACATAAGATGTGACGGAATAAAAATATAGTTTCAGGGGAGGAACCTGGTAATGTTGTCGATGAAGAAGGGGATGCCTTGGGCATCCCCAAGCTTAGACGCTTGAGTATTCTTAGAATATGCAGGGATGAACCACCGGGGCATCCCCAAGCTTAGAGCTTTCACTCTCCTTGATCATATTGCATCATTCTCCTCTCTTGATCCTTGAAAACTTCCTCCACACCAAACTCGAAACAACTCATTAGAGGGTTAGTGTACAATAAAAATTAACATGTTCAGAGGTGACACAATCATTCTTAACACTTCTGGACATTGCATAAAACTACTGGACATTAATGGATCAAAGAAATTCATCCAACATAGCAAAAGAGGCAATGCGAAATAAAAGGCAGAATCTGTCAAAACAGAACAGTCCGTAAAGATGGATTTTATTGAGGCACCAGACTTGCTCAAATGAAAATGCCCAAATTGAATGAAAGTTGCGTACATATCCGAGGATCACGCACGTAAATTGGCATATTTTTCTGAGCTACCTACAGAGGGGCAGGTCGAAATTCGTGACAAGCAAAGAAATCTGTTATCGCTGCAAGTAATCCAAATCTAGTATGAACCTTACTATCAAAGACTTTACTTGGCACAACAAAACACAAAACTAAGATAAGGAGAGGTTGCTACAGTAGTAAACAACTTCCAAGACTCAAATATAAAACAAAAATACTGTAGTAAAAACATGGGTTGTCTCCCATAAGCGCTTTTTTAACGCCTTTCAGCTAGGCGCGTAAAGTGTATATCAAGTGTTATCAAGAGACGAAGTATAAACGTCAGCGGGGTTTGGAGTTTTCTCAACCATGCATAGTATATTGGATACATAAGTTTCAGCGGCTCCTTTTCATTAGTCTTGGGCTTGCTACTCTCATCAAACAAATTTTCGTGAACAAGCCAAGCATAGTTATTTTCTAGCGCTTCATTCATCGCTAGGAGCTTACATGGTATTGGTGCTTTGATCTCCCCACCATCATTAATATTATTAGTGTACCTTACTCTCTCCATGTCCATCTTTTCAAGGATACTAACAAAATTGGTATAAGAACCAAGCATCTTATATTTAATAAAGACCTTTCTAGCCTCTCTTGCTATACCACCAAATTCTCTAAGAAGGGTTTCTAAAACAAAATCTTTCTTTTCCCCTTCTTCCATATCACCGAGTGTAAGAAACATGTGTTGGATTATAGGATTAAGATTAAAAAATTTAGTTTCCAACATGCGAACTAAAGCAAGCAGCAGCAATTTCATAAGTAGGAGCAAGTTCTACCAAGTGTCTATCTTCAAAATCTTCAACGGTACTAACATGATTGAAAAATTCTTCTATATTATTTCTCCCAACTATAGACCCACGTCCTACCGGTATGTCTTTTACGGTAAAATTAAAAGGAAACATATTGAAATAAGTAAAACAAATGCAAGTAACTAATTTTGTTTTGTGTTTTTGATATAGAGTGCAAGACAAGAATAAAGTAAAGCTAGCAACTAATTTTTTTGTGTTTTGATATAATGCAGCAAACAAAGTAGTAAATAAAATAAAGCAAGACAAAAACAAAGTAAAGAGATTGGATTGTGGAGACTCCCCTTGCAGCGTATCTTGATCTCCCCGGCAACGGCGCCAGAAAAAGAGCTGTTGACGTGGGAGTTGAAAATCTTTGTGGTGTAACTTTTCTTCGGTCCCCGGCAACGGCGCCAGAAAAAGAGCTTGATGGCGTGTAACTCACACGTTCGTTGGGAACCCCAAGAGGAAGGTATGATGCGCACAGCAGCAAGTTTTCCCTCGAAAGAAACCAAGGTTTATCGAACCAGGAGGAGCCAAGAAGCACGTTGAAGGTTGATGGCGGCGGGATGTAGTGCGGCGCAACACCGGAGATTCCGGCGCCAACGTGGAACCCGCACAACACAACCAAAGTACTTTGCCCCAACGAAACAAGTGAGGTTGTCAATCTCACCGGCTTGCCGTAACAAAGGATTAGATGTATAGTGTGGATGATGATTGTTTGCAGAGAACAAGAAAGAACAAGTATTGCAAGAGATTGTATTTCAAGTATAAAAGAATGGACCAGGGTCCACAGTTCACTAGAGGTGTCTCTCCCATAAGATAGCATGTTGGGTGAACAAATTACAGTCGGGCAATTGACAAATAGAGAGGGCATAACAATGCACATACATGACATGAGGAATATTGTGAGATTTAATTGGGCATTACGACAAAGTACATAGACCGCTATCCAGCATGCATCTATGCCTAAAAAGTCCACCTTCAGGTTATCATCCGAACCCCTTCCAGCATTAAGTTGCAAAACAACAGACAATTGCATTAAGTATGGTGCGTAATATAATCAATAACTACATCCTCGGACATATTATCAATGTTTTATCCCTAGTGGCAACAAGACATCCACAACCTTAGAACTTTCCGTCACTCGTCCCGCATTTAATGGAGGCATGAACCCACTATCGAGCATAAATACTCCCTCTTGGAGTTAAGAGCAAAAACTTGGCCGTAGCCTCTACTAATAACGGAGAGCATGCAAGATCATAAACAACACATAGGTAATAGATTGATAATCAACATAACATAGTATTCTCTATCCATCGGATCCCGACAAACACAACATATAGAATTACAGTATAGATGATCTTGATCATGTTAGGCAGCTCACAAGATCCGACAATGAAGCACATGAGGAGAAGACAACCATCTGGCTACTGCTATGGACCCATAGTCCAGGGGTGAACTACTCACTCATCACTCCGGAGGCGACCATGGCGGTGAAGAGTCCTCCGGGAGATGATTCCCCTCTCCGGCAGGGTGCCGGAGGTGATCTCCGTAATCCCCCGAGATGGGATTGGCGGCGGCGGCGTCTCGCAAGGTTTTCCGTATCGTGGCTCTCGGTACCGGGGGTTTCGCGACGAAGGCTTTAAGTAGGCGGAAGGGCAACGCGGGGGCCACACGAGGGCCCCACACACCAGGCCGGCGCGGCCGAGGGCTTGGGCCGCGCCGCCCGTTGTGTCGGCGCCTCGTGGCCCCACTTCCTTTCCCCTCGGTCTTCCGGAAGCTTCGTGCAAAAATAGGACCCCGGGCGTTGATTTCGTCCAATTCCGAGAATATTTCTTTACTAGGATTTCCGAAACCAAAAACAGCAGAAAACAAGAATCGGCTCTTCGGCATCTCGTTAATAGGTTAGTGCCGGAAAATGCATAAATACGACATATAATGTGTATAAAACATGTAGATATCATCAATAATGTGGCATGGAACATAAGAAATTATCGATACATCGGAGACGTATCAGTGCTCAAGATGTCTGGGCACGCGAAGAAGCTCAGTGACTTGGGAATAGTGATTCCTAACCAGTTGGGTATTCATCGGGTCCTCCAATCACTGCCACCTAGTTATAAGAACTTTGGGATGAACTACATGTTATCACCAGAATTTGACCGAGTCAGAGGTGGGCCGTGATCAAGATGGACGTGAAGAATATATATATAGAAGAAATACGTGAATCGGCCTTTTATACCAAGTTGGGTTTAATTGCCCGTGTATCTGTAATATATTAGATCGCATCTTAGTTTAGAAGTTAGAATCTTACTCGTGCACGGTTTGGTGCACGCCCACATTAGAAAGTCCGCTGGACTATAAATATGTATCTAGGGTTTATGGAATAAACAACAACCAACGTTCAACCACAAACAAATCTCGGCGCATCGCCAACTCCTTCGTCTCGAGGGTTTCTACCGGTAAGCACCATGCTGCCTAGATCGCATCTTGCGATCTAGGCAGCACAAGCCTCCCCCACGTTGTTCATGCATTGCTCGTACTGAAGCCTTTTTGATGGCGAGCAACGTAGTTATCTTAGACATGTTAGAGTTAGCATTGTTCTTCATATTACATGCTTTCGTAGTGCAACCCTTGCATGTCTAGCCGCCCTTACACCTATCTTAGGTGTAGGGGCGGCACCCGCTTGATCATAGTTTAGTAGATCTGATCCGTTACGGTTGCTCCTTGTTTCGTCAAGGATTAGTTTAACATCCGCAATAGTTAGGCCTTACAAAGGGTTGGAGGATCCAGCGGCGTGTAGGGTGGCGTTTGCTAGCCCTAGAAAGGATGTTCCGGGATCAACCTCGTGTTGGTTTTTAGGCCCTGTCTAGGATCGGCTTACGGTCACCGTGCGCGAGCGCGAGGCCCAATCGTGAGTAGGATGATCCGATTATGCGGTGAAAACCCTAAATCGTCGTAGATCTAATCAGCTTTATTTTGATCAAGCAGGACCACCATATATTCGGACACCTCGTCCGAATCATGGGTGGATCGGCTCCTTGAGCCGATTCACAGGATAACCTGAGAGCCGATCGAGGCTCGTATTTAACGTTTACGTGTGTGCCCCGCAGGAAACTAAGCGAGGCATCATCCACACCTTCCTCGACCGGGTATAGGTCAGGTGGCACGCCCTTGCGGTTGGCATCGGCGCGTGCGACCAGGAGGCTTTGCGGGCCGTCGCTCTGAGGGACTGGGGCCAGCCGCAGCCCTAGTTGTTCCCGGCTCTACGGTGTTGCCCGTCTCTGCCCGCCAGGGGGTTTCTGACGTCAACACATTCTGGCACGCCCGGTGGGACGACCTTCGACATCCACGACATCGCCATCTACATCCGAGATGGCGGAAGACACTCCGGTCACGTACGAGGATCTTCCTGATGAGCTCAAGAAGAAGCATGACGAAATCAAGGCGGTCCTCGAAGCCGAACTCATCGGCTCTTTCCACCGGATCCGCTCCCATGGCGTCAGGTGGAAGGGTTTCACACCTGAGGGCGCACTCGATGGAGTGGACCTGTCCGCCCCGCCAGAAGAACGCACCAGGTCGCTGAAGTACGAGGATCTGCCCGAGGAGCTCAAAAGGAAACATGACGAGATCAAGGCAACCCTCGAAGCCGAACTCATCGGCTCCTCTGAGAAGACCCGGCCGCACGATATCAAGATCGATAGAGACTCAAGTCCGTCGCCTGGCGTCGACATGGTGGATCTCAGCCACTCCATAGGCCAGCCAAAGTTCTCCTTTGGTGTCAACATGGCAGGGCTTGCAAGCCGCCATGGCAAAGATGAAGCAGAAAGCAGCCACGCCCGTGGCAAGGATGAAGAGGAGGCCGATCCACGCGACCGGCCCCAAGATGATGACAGGCGGTACCTGACAGGGGAGGGAATGAGAAGCGTGCGGTATCAACGTCCACTCTCCGAGCACCTCCTCAACAAATATGAGCGGCAGTACGACCGACGTCGGCACTACGACGTAGATGATGAAAGGAATTGTCGGTCTGGTGCAGAGGTCAGGAGGTACCGTCAACATGATAGAAGCAACGACGGGTACGATCGTCGCGCTGAAGGAAGGTCAAGGGGGCAGGATGACATGGATATGCACCGGGACCGTCCGTTCTTCAAACATTGCCGGGACTCGGGAATGAGCCGATTGCCAACAATCGAGAACTGCCCGAATGCAAGCAAAGGAAGAAGGATGCCGCTAACGTGTCCGTGTTCAAGCGTCTAGGGCCTCTCCCGCCTCGGAACAAGCACGCTGAGTCCGCTCGGGTGGAAGATCTCGAGGAACTAGAGGACGATGATGAAGAAGATAAATATCATCGGCCTAGGTGGTGCCCCGATGGGCCTCGGCCGTTCCCAAAAGCGAAGGGTTCAGCGTCCGCGTGGGTTAGAAGAAGCCGAAAGATTGTACCTGCACACGCTAAGGAAGGCACGGCCTGATCTCGGCCGCCAAAATTCGGCGAACCCCGGACGAAGAAGGTCGGCCACAAAGAAAAGAGTGGCGCCCCAGGCAGAGGAAAGCCGATGATGATACATCGGCCGGCACAAACATGGTCTTCATTCTTCCAACGGAGTTTAGCGCTCCAAGATTATATGAAGCACCCGTGGCGCAACTAGATCGCGGCCCACGGCCGGTCATCTTTGAGAAGCCAAAAGAAAGAAGTTACGAGCATCCGAAGGCCCCGTACTTGCGAGGCTACATCAATGGGCAGCCTCGTCAACAAGATGTTGGTGGACACCGGAGCGGCGGCTAACATCATGCCATACTCCATGCTACGTCGGTTGGGACGCTCCAGTTCGGATCTGATCAAGACCAACGTAACACTGAGTGATTTCAATGGCCAAGCATCTGACGCACAAGGTGTTCTGAATGTGGATCTGACCGTAGGAAGAAAAACTGTCCCTACGACGTTCTTTATCGTCGACAGCAAGAGCACCTACGCTCTCCTACTAGGGAGAGATTGGATCCACGCCAATCGTTGCATTCCATCCACGATGCACCAATGCCCGATACGATGGGATGGAGATGAAGTAGAAGTCGTCTATGCGGATGATTCAGTCGAGGTTTCAACAGCCGGCATGGACATTTGGGAGACATCGGGCCAAGAGCCGCTCTCGGGTATCAATTTGGACGACCGTGAGCGCATCGACGTGACAAAGAACGGGGTTAGGCTGGTTTTATCCACCGGCCCGACCGTGTAACAAAAGCAAATGTCGATGGATAAACGTGGCGAGACCGATCCTTGTGATCGGCCCCAAAAGATTTGTGAAGGGACATCACAAAACCTTCACCGAGAAAGCAATGGGAGGCCGATTCCAGCAATCGGCCAAAATTATCCTCACCATCCATTCTGCCTGGGTTCAACATGTTATCCAACAGAGCCGATACCATCAATTCTCTTGACAGAATCGGCTCCGGGGGGCACCCAGGTGGATAAAACACGAGGATATGCAGTAGAAGCGTCTCATCCTTTGATGATGGGTATTGGAGTATGGGGGCCGATACACGAATCGGCCGAAAATTCAAATTTTTTCAAGCATAGCCGATGTGCAGACATCGACTTAAGAATCAATGGAGCAGGGAGTGGGTCTTCCCTTCAAGGACCCCTAATTCCCATTGGCAAGTCTTCAAGTTCAACGGCAAGGGCAGCATAAAGCGTGCAAGTCAGGGTGGGGGTGAGCCTAACGAAGGGAACATATCTCTTCTAAGACCAGGAGAACCGCCGATGACGAAGCCATCGGCTGCCACGTTTTGACTCAGTAACTGTCACTTCCAGGGGACGTTGCGCCCAGAGTCTGGAGGGCGTTAGAAATGCGAGGACGTTCTCACCGGAAGGTTGCTACAGCCTGCCAAAGATGATGAGCCGATCTGATCAGCAAGGCGCAAGGATTGAACTGAAGAAGCTCGGGGGGGGGGGGCTCGCCTGAAATTTCCTCACTCTAAAGAACCGATTTTGTTGAATCGGCTGATGCTGCATTACGAGTTGGAAACCGAGAATGACCGGCGTGGTCGGCTCACTGCTATTCTCGTCCCGACTGAAGCCCGGGGGGCAGCTTGCCCCGAAGGATCCTTTGCTACAGGAAGCCGATTTTGTTGGAACCGGCTGGCTCTGCATCACAGTTTGTCTGAAGAATGGTCAGTATTGCAAAATTGTCGGTCTCAGCGTGCCGCTTGATTCGGCGACGGACCCGGGGCTCGTTGGAGACACCTACTCAACACCGGTTCACCGACTCGCCGGATTGACCGTCGACGGATGAAAGGTGATCTACCGGTTGGCCCCACACGGTAACGCTCTCGGACATTGTTGAGCCCGTGCCCGTTTGCCCGAGTTACGGGTCCTCATCATCGTTTCCACCCCGGCTGAGGCTCGGGGGGCAGCTTGCCACGAAAGGTCCTTTGCTATAAGGAGCCGATTTGGCTGAGATCGGTCGGCTCTGCATTTCAAATTGCCGTAAGAGATGGTTGCTGTTAAAAGACAGAGCAGGATTACAAACGTCACTGCAGACCACCGCAAGTGAATTTGTGGACAAGTGATGCCTGTTCTGCGGAGGTGGCAGCTTCAACGTTTGAGTCGGCCCGGCACCAGTCCTGGGGCTCTCCTGAAAGCAAAGAGGATCTAAAAGAGAAGGATGCGGCGAGAAGAATGTCTGAAATTTAAAGTTAATAAGAAGACTCGGACATTATTTCGAAGTTTTGCCGCTAAGTTTAACATGCCCTCCGGTGGGATCTGCATTTACAAGTCCTAAGGTTTGCACGATTATGGCTTGGCCTTGTTTAACCGGGAGTTTGGGTCCGGGTGGATCTATATCGAAATTTATTGTGAAGGGCCGATGCGCTGTTGTCGGCTCACTGGGCTTTGACCAAATTGACAATCGGCAGAATCAGTACAAAGGACAATCGGCTAAATTATCCTAAAGGAAATCGGCAAAATCGAATTGGGGAATTTCTTCATTGATGTACCAGATTTCTTACACCGAAGGGCTGATTGCTCTCAAAAGGGAGTGCTAAGGGGATACATTGCCCCGTCTCATCGCTATCGATCCTAGCTAGGAGTCCTATCTACGGGCTGTTGCAGCCCTCGTCATCGCCTTCATCGCCGGCTCGTCGGCGCTGCTCTCCGGCCGGCTCGTCGTCGCCGCTCCAGCGGCCGCCGGCGAGACCTTCGTTGTCCTCATCCTCCTCGTCGTCGTCATCGCCGTCGCTGTCGAAGTCACTCAAATTCCCCGGCCAGGGGCAATGGCGCTTGGCCGGCGGCTCGTCGGGGAGGCTATCGTCGTCATCCTCCTCCTCTTCCTCCTCCTTCACCTCCTCGGAGGTGGTGAAGTCCGCCCAGGAGAAACGATCGTCATCGCTCTCCTCCTCCGGTTCCCCGTCAGCAAGGAAGCGGAGGTCGCTCTCCCCGTCGGTCAAGGGTTTGTCATCCTCGGACCAGACGGAGGAGTCGTGGTCCTCTTTGTCCCACGCCGTTGGGGCGAGGATATCGTACGCCGCCTGCGTGCCCCACTCGGGCGTCGACTCTCGGATGGGAGAGGACACGTAGGAAAGATCCGATGAAGAAGAAGAGGAAGAGGAAGAAGACATGGTTGCAGAGGAGGGTTTTTTGGAGTGCTAATGCGGAAGGGGTGAAGAGGAGAACTGTTCGATGCGGTTAAGTAAAAGGAGATGGGGATTTAATTTTCGAGCAGTTTTCGAGGACATGGTACCAAAACTGTCAAATCGTGCGTGAAAAGTTGGGAAGGCAAGTCGTCATGATGAAGCATGCTCGCGACGGTTCTGCTTCCGCCGTGACATGACCCCTCGGAGGAAAAACGAGTGGTTTTGAAATTATCATTACCAAAACCAGGGGGGCATGTGTTATCACCAGAATTTGACCGAGTCAGAGGTGGGCCGTGATCAAGATGGACGTGAAGAATATATATATAGAAGAAATACGTGAATCGGCCTTTTATACCAAGTTGGGTTTAATTGCCTGTGTATCTGTAATATATTAGATCGCATCTTAGTTTACAAGTTAGAATCTTACTCGTGCACGGTTTGGTGCACGCCCACATTAGAAAGTCCGCTGGACTATAAATATGTATCTAGGGTTTATGGAATAAACAACAACCAACGTTCAACCACGAACAAATCTCGGCGCATCGCCAACTCCTTCGTCTCGAGGGTTTCTAACGGTAAGCACCATGCTGCCTAGATCGCATCTTGCGATCTAGGCAGCACAAGCATGCCCACGTTGTTCATGCGTTGCTCGTACTGAAGCCTTTTTGATGGCGAGCAACGTAGTTATCTTAGACATGTTAGGGTTAGCATTGTTCTTCATATTACATGCTTTCGTAGTGCAACCCTTGCATGTCTAGCCTCCCTTACACCTATCTTAGGTGTAGGGGCGGCACCCCGCTTGATCATAGTTTAGTAGATCTGATCCGTTACGGTTGCTCCTTGTTTCGTCAAGGATTAGTTTAACATCCGCAATAGTTAGGCCTTACAAAGGGTTGGAGGATCCAGCGGCGTGTAGGGTGGCGTTTGCTAGCCCTAGAAAGGATGTTCCGGGGATCAACCTCGTGTTGGTTTTTAGGCCCTGTCTAGGATCGGCTTAAGGTCACCGTGCGCGAGCGCGAGGCCCAATCGTGAGTAGGATGATCCGATTATGCGGTGAAAAACCTAAATCGTCGTAGATCTAATCAGCTTTATTTTGATCAAGCAGGACCACCATATATTCGGACACCTCGTCTGAATCATGGGTGGATCGGCTCTTTGATCCGATTCACAGGATAACCTGAGAGCCGATCGAGGCTCGTATTTAACGTTTACGTGTGTGCCCTGCAGGAAACTAAGCGAGGCATCATCCACACCTTCCTGACCAGGTATAGGTCAGGTGGCACGCCCTTGCAGTTGGCATCGGCACGTGCGACCAGGAGGCTTTGCGGGCCGTCGCTCTGAGGGACTGGGGCCAGCCGCAGCCCTAGTTGTTCCCGGCTCTACGGTGTTGCCCGTCTCTGCCCGCCAGGGGGTTTCTGACGTCAACACTACAACATGAAGTGCATGAACAAGGAGTTATCTGAACTCTTCTCCATGCTGAAAACTGCTGAAGTGGAGATAAAGAAAGAGCACCAAGTGTTGATGGTCAACAAGACCACCAGTTTCAAGAAACAGGGCAAGCCTAAGAAGGGCGACTTCAAGAAGAGCGGCAAGAAAGATGTTGCGCCTCCCAAGAAGCCCAAGGCTGGCCCTAAGCCTGATACTGTGTGCTATTACTGCAAGGGTGACGGATGCTGGCGTGTATGTAGTTGACACACGTCTGTTGGGAACCCCAAGAGGAAGGTGTGATGCATACAGCAGCAAGTTTTCCCTCAGTAAGAAACCAAGGTTATCGAACCAGTAGGAGTCAAGGAACACGTGAAGGTTGTTGGTGGCGGAGTGTAGTGCGGCGCAACACCAGGGATTCCGGCGCCAACGTGGAACCGGCACAACACAATCACAATACTTTGCCCCAACTTAACAGTGAGGTTGTCAATCTCACCGGCTTGCTGTAAACAAAGGATTAAATGTATAGTGTGGAAGATGATGTTTGTTTGCGAAGAACAAGAAAGAAACGAGTTTGCAGTAGATTGTATTTCAGATGTAAAGAATGGACCGGGGTTCACAGTTCACTAGTGGTGTCTCTCCCATAAGATAAATGGCATGTTGGGTGAACAAATTACAGTTGGGCAATTGACAAATAGAGATAGCATAACAATGCACATACATATCACGATGACTACTATGAGATTTAATCGGGGCATTACGACAAAGTACATAGACCGCTATCCAGCATGCATCTATGCCTAAAAAGTCCACCTTCAGGTTATCATCCGAACCCCTTCCAGTATTAAGTTGCAAACAATAGACAATTGCATTAAGTATGGTGCGTAATGTAATCAACACAAATATCCTTAGACAAAGCATTGATGTTTTATCCCTAGTGGCAACAGCACATCTAGAACCTTAGAACTTTCGTCACACGTCCCGCATTCAATGGAGGCATGAACCCACTATCGAGCATAAATACTCCCTCTTGGAGTCACAAGTATCAACTTGGCCAGAGCCTCTACTAGCAACGGAGAGCATGCAAGAACATAAACAAAACATATATGATAGATTGATAATCAACTTGACATAGTATTCCATATTCATCGGATCCCAACAAACACAACATGTAGCATTACAAATAGATGATCTTGATCATGATAGGCAGCTCACAAGATCTAACATGATAGCACAATTAGGAGAAGACAACCATCTAGCTACTGCTATGGACCCATAGTCCAGGGGTGAACTACTCACACATCAATCCGGAGGCGATCATGGTGATGAAGAGTACTCCGGGAGATGATTCCCCTCTCCGGCAGGGTGCCGGAGGCGATCTCCTGAATCCCCCAAGATGGGATTGGCGCCGGCGGCGCCTCTGGAAGGTTTTCCGTATCGTGGCTCTCGGTACTGGGGTTTTCGCGACGAAGGCTTTAAGTAGGCGGAAGGGCAGCGTTGGATGGCTGATGAGGGGCCCACACCATAGGGCGGCGCGGGCCCCCCTCTGGCCGCGCGGCCCTATGGTGGCGGCGCCTCGTCGCCCCACTTCGTAATCCCTTCGGTCTTCTGGAAGCTTCGTGGAAAAATAAGACCCTCGGCGTTGATTTCGTCCAATTTCGAGAATATTTCCTTTGTAGGATTTCTGAAACCAAAAACAGCAGAAAACAAAGAATCGGCTCTTCGGCATCTCGTCAATAGGTTAGTGCCCGAAAATGCATAATAATGACATAAAGTGTGTATAAAACATGTGAGTATCATCATAAAAGTAGCATGGAACATTAGAAATTATAGATACGTTTGAGACGTATCAAGCATCCCCAAGCTTAGTTCCTACTCGCCCTCGAGTAGGTAAACGATAACAAGGATAATTTCTGAAGTGACATGCTATCATAATCTTGATCAATACTATTGTGAAGCATATGAGATGAATGTAGCGATTCGAAGCAATGGTAAAGACAATGAATAAACAACTGAATCATATAGCAAAGACTTTTCATGAATAGTACTTTCAAGACAAGCATCAATAAGACTTGCATAAGAGTTAACTCATAAAGCAATAAATTCTTAGTAGAAAGCTTTGAAGCAACACAAAGGAAGATATAAGTTTCAGCAGCTTGCTTTCAACTTCAACATGTTTATCTCATGGATAATTGTCAACACAAAGTAATATAACAAGTGCAATAGGTAAACATGTAAGAATCAATGCACACAGTTCACACAAGTGTTTGCTTCTAAGATAGAAAGAAGTAGGTAAACTGACTCAACAATAAAGTAAAATATAGGCCCTTCGCAGAGGGAAGCATGGATTACTATTTTTGTGCTAGAGCTTTTCATTTTGAAAACATAGAAACAATTTTGTCAACGGTAGTAATAAATCATATGTGTTATGCATAAGACACCCTATAAGTTGCAAGCCTCATGCATAGATTACCAATAGTGCTCGCACCTTGTCCTAATTAGCTTGGATTTACATGGATTATCATTGCATAACATATGTTTCAACCAAGTGTCACAAAGGGGTACCTCTATGCCGCCTGTACAAAGGTCAAAGGAGAAAGATCGCATTTTATTTCTCGTTTTTGATTATTCTCAACTTAGACATCCATACCGGGACAACATAGACAACAGATAATGGACTCCTCTTTAATGCATAAGTATTCAACAACAGATAATATTCTCATAAGAGATTGAGGATTAATTGTCCAAACTGAAACTTCCACCATGGATCATGACTTTAGTTAGCAGCCCAATGTTCTTCTCTAACAATATGCATACTCAAACCATTTGATCATGATAAATCACCCTTTCTTCAGACAAGACGAACATGCATAGCAACTCACATGATATTCAACAAAGGTGTAATAGTTGGTGGCGTTCCCAGAAGCATGGTTACCGCTCAACAAGCAACTTATAAGAAATAAGATACATAGCTACATATTCTTTACCACAATAGTTTTTAAGGCTATTTTCCCATGAGCTATATATTGCAAAGACAAGGAATGAAATTTTAAAGGTAGCACTCAAGTAATTTACTTTGGAACGGCAGAGAAATACCATGTAGTAGGCAGGTATGGTGGACACAAATGGCATGGTTTTTGGCTCAAGGATTTGGATGCACGAGAAGTATTCCCTCTCAATACAAGGTTTAGGCTAGCAAGGTTGTTTGAAGCAAACTCAGGTATAAAACGGTACAGCAAAACTTACATATGAACATATTGCAAGCATTATAAGACTCTACATTGTCTTCCTTGTTGTTCAAACACCTTAACTAGAAAATATCTAGACTCTAGAGAGACCAATCATGCAAACCAAATTTTAACAAGCTCTATGTAGTTCTTCATTAATAGGTGCAAAGTACATGATGCAAGAGCTTAAACATGATCTATTTGAGCACAACAATTGCCAAGTATCAAATTATTCAAGACATTATACCAATTACCACATGAAGCATTTTCGGTTTCCAACCATATAACAATGAACGAAGCAGTTTCAACCTTTGCCATGAACATTAAAAAGTAAAGCTAAGAACACATGTGTTCATATGAAACAGCGGAGCGTGTCTCTCTCCCATACAAGGAATGCTAGGATCCGATTTTATTCAAACAAAATAAAAAATAATAACATACAGACGCTCCAAGTAAAGCACATAAGATGTGACGGAATAAAAATATAGTTTCACTAGAGGTGACCTGATAAGTTGTCGATGAAGAAGGGATGCCTTGGGCATCCCCAAGCTTAGATGCGTGAGTCTTCTTGAAATATGCAGGGATGAACCACAGGGGCATCCCCAAGCTTAGACTTTTCACTCTTCTTGATCATAGTGTATCATCCTCCTCTCTTGACCCTTGAAAACTTCCTCCACACCAAACTCAAAACAAACTCATTAGAGGGTTAGTGCATAATTGAAAATTCATATATTCAGAGGTGACATAATCATTCTTAACACTTCTGGACATTGCACAAAGCTACTGAAAGTTAATGGAACAAAGAAATCCATCCAACATAGCAAAACAGGCAATGCGAAATAAAAGGCAGAATCTGTCAAAACAGAACAGTCCGTAAAGACGAATTTTTCTGGGGCACTTAACTTGCTCAGATGAAAATGCTCAAATTGAATGAAAATTGCGTACATATCTGAGGATCACGCACGTAAATTGGCAGATTTTTCTGTGTTACCTACAGAAGGGGCTGCTCAATTTCGTGACAGTAAGAAATCTGTTTCTGCGCAGTAATCCAAATCTAGTATCATCTTTACTATCAAAGACTTTACTTGGCACAACAATGCAATAAAATAAAGATAAGGAGAGGTTGCTACAGTAGTAACAACTTTGAAGACTCAAATATAAAACAAAAGTGCAGAAGTAAAATAATGGGTTGTCTCCCATAAGCGCTTTTCTTAACGCCTTTCGCCTAGGCGCGTAAAGTGTGAATCAAGTATTATCGAGAGATGAAGCATTAACAGAGGGGTTTGGAGTTTTCTCAACTATGCATTGTATCTTATATATGTAAGTTTCAGTGGCCCCTTTTTCATTACTCTTAGGCTTGCTATTCTCATCAAAAAAAATTTCAGAAACAATCCAATCATAATTCTTTTCTAGTGCCTCGCACATTCCTAAGAGCTTGCAAGGTATTGATGTCTTAATATCCCCTTCACAATTAACTTTATTAGTGTATTTTAATCTATCTTTTTCCATTTTTTAAAGGGTACTAGCAAAGTTGGTATAAGAGCCAAGCATCTTATATTTAATAAAGACTTTTCTAGCTTCTCTTGCTACAACACCAAATTCTTTAAGAAGGGTTTCTAAGACAAAATCTTTCTTTTCTCCTTCCTCCATATCACAGAGTGTAAGAAACATATGTTGCATTACGGGGTTAGGATTAACAAATCTAGCTTCCAACATGTGTACTAAAGAAGCAAGCAGCAATTTCATAAGTAGGAGCAAGTTCTACCAAGTGTCTATCTTCAAAATCTTCAACTTGTACTAACATGAGTGAAAAAATCTTCTATATTATCTCTTCCAATGATAGACCCTCGTCCTACCGGTATGTCTTTCGGAGTGAACTTAGGAGGAAACATGATGA